>NC_034192.2:16983863-17221231 GCF_002021735.2 Oncorhynchus kisutch
TCTCTCCTTCTCTCTCTCTCTCTCTCTCTTCTCTCTCTCCTCTCTCTCTCCTTCTCTCTCTCTCTCTCTCCTTCTCTCTCTCTCCTTCTCTCTCTCTCTCTCTCTCTCCTTCTCTTCCTTCTCTCTCTCTCCTTCTCTCTCTCTCTCTCTCTCCTTCTCTCTCTTCTTCTCTCCTCTCTCCTACCTCCCTCTCTCCTTCTCTCTCTCTCCTTCTCTCTCTCTCCTTCTCTCTCCTCTCCTTCTCTCTCTCCTTCTCTCTCTCATCTCTATCCCTCTCTCTCTCTCCTCTCTCTCTCTCCTTTCTCTCCTCTCTCCTTCTCTCTCTCTCCCTTCTCTCTCTCTCCTTCCCTCTCTCTCCTTCTCTCTCTCTCCCTTCTCTCTCTCTCTCTCTCTCTCTCTTTTCATCTCCTCTCCTTCTCTCTCTCTCCTTCTCTCCTTCTCTCTCTCCTCCCTTCTCTTCTCTTTCTCTTTCTCTCTCTTCTCTTTCTCTCTCTCCCTCTCTCTCTCTCTCTCTCTCTGTGTCCATCTGTCTGACCATATCTCTCTTTCTGTCAGAATGACGATTAGTCTGTCCATCTGTCAGAGTGATCGCGGGCACACACACACACCCTGACTGCTGTGTGTCATCCCCCAATCAGTGGCGGGTCAGTGTGGCCTTTAACAGAACGGTGGCTGGCTGGCGTCTGGTCCGCCGGGGGAAGCAAGGAGCCACCAGAGCATGAGCTCCTCTCATTACTTTAAATGACAGAGGTGTAATCAGAATTCACTGGCCATCCTCTCCTCCCTCCATTTCCTGACAGAGCAGGATAAGGCTGGCCCCTGCACAGCACAAAGCCAGACCGGGACTGGACCTAGACTCAGATCTAGTCCCGTACTTTCTTTACATTAGAGAGGTATAATCAGGATTTAGTGGACATCTTACAGGACAGAGACAGTCAGCCCAGTTCTAGACCCAGGTTCAACCTGAGACCGAGCTCTATACCCTACTGCCAGATCCAGCCCACGCCCCATCTGTACACCCTATCCCCAGACCCAGGTTCAACCTGAGACCGAGCTCTATACCCTACTGCCAGATCCAGCCCACGCCCCATCTGTACACCCTATCCCCAGACCCAGGTTCAACCTGAGACTGAGCTCTATACCCTACTGCCAGATCCAGCCCACGCCCCATCTGTACACCCTATCCCCAGACCCAGGTTCAACCTGAGACCGAGCTCTATACCCTGCTGCCAGATCCAGCCCACGCCCCATCTGTACACCCTATCCCCAGACCCAGGTTCAACCTGAGACAGAGCTCTATACCCTACTGCCAGATCCAGCCCACGCCCCATCTGTACACCCTATCCCCAGACCCAGGTTCAACCTGAGACCGAGCTCTATACCCTACTGCCAGATCCAGCTCACGCCCCCATCTGTACACCCTCGCCCCAGACCCAGGCATTTGTATTCCAAAACGGTCTTATTTTTTCTTTCTTTCTGATGTCTCTGCTCAGTTTGGACTTGGCTATATTTAACAACCAAATGTATGCAGGGAGGGAAATTGAGTTGGTCTTTTTGGACAAGATAAATGTCTTTAGGTCGCAGGTTAGATTTACTCTCTCTGGAGTCAGGAGGAGACAGAGATTGAACTTTACCAGTCCTCCTTGAGAACTACACTTCTTTCTCTCTTTATCATTTAGAGTTTCCGGCGTTGAGTTGATATCTCCATTTCCTTGATCCTACAGTACACGTCTACCTTAAATGACCTGTAAATACTTCAGCAATAAGGCCCGAGGTGGGTGTGGTGTATGGCCAATATACCACGGCTAAGGGCTGTTCTTAGGCACGACGCAATGCGGAGTGCTTGGATACATGTTTTTCTGATATACCACGTCTTTCAGCCAATCAGCATTCAGGGCTCGAACCACCTAGTTTATAATGATAAATGAACCATACTTTGCAAGATATATATACATTTTATTACTGTGAAATTAGCTTAGCGGTTAAGAGCGTTGGGCCAGTAACCAAAAGGTCCCCGGTTCGAATTCCTGAGCCGACTAGATAAAAATCTGTCTGTGCCCTTGAGCAAGGCACTGAAACCCGAACTGCACCTGTAAGTCTCTATAGATAAGAACATCTGATAAATGACTACCATGTATTTGTAATATGTTTTTCCCAATTTTAACATATCGCTCATTAACTCCACACCTGGCTCTTTAAAGGTTTGAACCCTATAGACACACGCGTACACTTAAACACACACTTATACTTGTCTCTGCTACCGCACGGCAAGCGGTACCGTAGCGCCAGGTCTGGTACCGAAAGGCTCCTCAACAGCTTTTACCCCCAAACCATAAGACTGCTGAACAATTAATCAAATGGCCACTGGACTATTTACATTGACACCACCTCCCCCCATTTTGTTTTGTACACTGCTGCTACTTGCTGTTTCTTATCTATGCAAAGTCACTTCACCCCTACCTACATGTACAAGTACCTGGACTAACCTGTACCCCCGCACACTGACTCGGTTATCCCCTGTATATAGCCTCGTTTTTCTTTTGGGGTTTAGTTTTTATTATTATATTTTTTTACTTGAATTTATTTGGTAAATATTTTCTTAACTCTTCTTGAACTACATTGTTGGTTAAGGGCTTGTAAAGTAAGCATTTCACGGTAAGGTCTACACCTGTTGTCTTCAGCGCATGTGACAATTTGATTTACACACACACACACACACACACACACACACACACACACACACACACACACACACACACACACACACACACACACACACACACACACACGTACGTCTCCATATAGGTTTGAATCAACACTAAGCAAAATCTGTCGTTTCTGCACTCATTGTAATTAGAGACCAAGGTTTTCTCCCGGGAATGAGTCTCTTACCTTCTAAGAGTCCCTGTGTGGTAATTAATCTGGCACCTTATTCTCTATATAGTGCAATACTTTTGACCAGAGCCCTAATGATGCCCCCTATGGATCCTGGTCAAAAGTAGCACACTAAATAGGGAATAGCATGCCATTTGGGACACAGATTATTGACTGTGGTTAAAAATGTCTGATGTCCACGTAATGTCCATGCTTTGTCATTCAAATGTTTCTCATTACCATTAGTCTCTGACTGTGTTTCTCTCTGTCCTCGTCATGAATACCGAATTGAAGCCCTTATCAAATGTTTCTCATTAGTCTCTGACGGTGTTTCTCTCTGTCCTCGTCATGAATACCGAACAGAAGCCCTTATCAAATGTTTCTCATTACCATTCGTCTCTGACGGTGTTTCTCTCTGTCCTCGTCATGAATACCGAACAGAAGCCCTTATCAAATGTTTCTCATTACCATTAGTCTCTGACGGTGTTTCTCTCTGTCCTCGTCATGAATACCGAACAGAAGCCCTTATCAAATGTTTCTCATTACCATTAGTCTCTGACGGTGTTTCTCTCTGTCCTCGTCATGAATACCGAACAGAAGCCCTTATCAAATGGGCTTGTTCTTGACCAACCTTCACATTGTCAGACTCCAGAGTCCCACTCGTGTCACATTGAACTATATTTATCTCTAATCCGGGGGGGGGGGGGGGGGGGGGTGGTCTGGCTAAATGTCTTGCGCCTCACATTCAAATGGGATGTGGAAGTAGGGGAGAACGCTGGGTACTACCATGTAGTAGTTTGAAAGGGCTATAGGGACATGAGAGCAGAGCGAGACAGTTTTGGGTGAACACTTCTCCTGTTGTATGAGTTGTTGTGATGGTTTGATTGGATCTCTTGTCAGTGGAATGTGTCATTTTGTTCTGCTTTCATGTCAGTGTGTTGTCTCCTGCAGCAGACTAATGATCGAGACTGAGGGAAAGTGTACAACATAGGGGAGAGTAAAAGACACAGACAAAGAGAGAGAGAGAGCACAGTACATTAGGTGTGAGGGGAGAGAAATGAGTAAGATTTGTCTTCCTCTTGAAATCCTCTGTTGGCTTGCGTGTATGTGTCAGACCTGGGTTCAAATACTATTTAGGGTATTTTAATTACCATTTGAAAGGAAGTATTTTTATTTTGTGTTTGAATATGGGAATGTATTAGGACATACATTTGGAAAGTATTGGGATATATTTTAAAATACTCATACATAGTATTTATCCAAATATTTAAATAATCTCAAACATTTTTTATTTATTTTTTTAATCAACACGGTGTCATGCTGAGACCAACGTGTCTTTCTCAGATGAGCCCTGCATAAAACCCAAGTTTACATACACCTTAGCCAAATACATTTAAACTCAAAGATAGTTACCGGAATATACATTTCAGTAGAAAAATCACAATATCAAACGATTACTCCGATCAGAATTGGATCAGGCAGAGCCGCAGGGCACAGTTTACGTTCTGAGTAAATTGCCTATATTCCTATTTGCTATAACACATTTCAATTAATACGTTTTATTTATACAAAGCAAGAGAACAATGTAGACAGAGCTCAGTCTCACCAAAGCAGCACAAACTATCCGGTCGGAGAATCTCGTTTTGATATGAATATGACGTGGCCTATCAAGCCACTCTTTCAGTTTAATTCATGCTAGATTTCCCCTGCCACACTTATTCATGATCAAGCAATGAATGAATCTAACAGAGTTCTACGGTATCTCAGAAAGTGTTGTTTTTGAATAACCCCAAAACATTGAAGGCCTATGGTAATAATGAGAGAGAAGAAACAATAGCAGTATAGAAAAATCAAATGTGAAATTTGAACAAACCTAGTTGAGAAAAGCATTATAGAACAGAAATGATGCATGCGAGCCCCCCCCCTCAAAATCTTTGCTATTGCGAACCAAACAGCCAAAATCCTAATCCTGCTAACTAAAATATCAGAAACGCATTAAGACAAATTAAAGTTATGAGGAGTATTTTCCAAACTTTTCTAGTGTTTTAATGTCCTAAAGTTGCAGCTTTTAAATGGGAATGATTATGAAAGTCGGAGTCTACGCTATTCTCATTCACAGATTTATTTTTGAATGACAAATATTTTAGGCCACAAGAAGTGAAATTGAGCAAAAAATACCAAGATTGAAAAATCCAATGAGGAGTCAAAAACTTAGGCTACAGCTGAGGACAGAGAGAGAGATTTTATCAAATAAAAAATGTAATCAAATTGTTTGTACATTATTTTGGATGGCCACTAGGGGGGGGGGGGGGGGCTGTTTATGGCAGGGTGTCAAACATCCCATGGAGGGCCTAGTGTCTACTGGTTATAGTTTTTTCCTTTCAATCAAGACTTAGACAACCAGGCAGGGGAGTTCCTTACTAATCAGTGACCTTAATTTATCAATCAAGTATAACGGACGAGCCAAAACCCGCAGACACTCGGCCCAACCGTGGAACCAGTTTGACACGTGGTCTATGGGCAAGCACAGAAAATGATTTCACATCCCTCCTATGTACTTCACTCATTTTCAGTCACTCTTTTGGCCGATGGTGTTACGGACCTTTTTTTGTTTTGTGACTTTAGCTTTCGGGAAAAGTCCAAAAAAAGATGTCCTACTTGTCCAAGGACAAGTGGCAAAAAAAAAAAGTTCAATGTCAAGCCCTGGTTGTTGAAATGAAAACAGTTGACTGCTCTTCCGAAGAGCCAAGTGGAGGCCGTGAGAGGGAAATGGCAGTCATGCTGGACTGACTGCCCAGGGTTAATTAAATCGAGGAATGTTCAAATAAGAAGCCTGCCGAAATAAAAGTGTGAGTATAGATGTGTTTATGTGTGAGCATGAGTTGGTGCGGATTGATTTCCACCTCTGTGTAACGAGATCCATTAGGGCTGCTCCAAGGGAGATGTAAAACAGCACCACTCTGCCAGCTCTCTGCAAGCTGATTAAACCTGACACAGGACATGGCTCCAAGGGGGTCGTTTTGGGAAAATAGCACAGTGTAACAACAGTCCTACAAACCCCCAGAGTGACTTGAAAATAACCACCTAACCACCATTCAACACTGGAATTTACACCTTGAAAAGACTACACCTTTCAGAGAGCAGAGAACAGCCGGGTACAAGAAAGACCAAAGAGAGAAAAAGGGGAACAGAAAGGTAGAGGACAGGGAGCCGGTGGAGGAAAGGGAAGAGAAGAAGGCCTCAGATGCAACAGCTGTGGCAAAGAGAGAGATCAGTGGCCTTGCTACATTCCCTTCCTTCAGAGACACATGGCAGCCTTAGTCTCTTCCTCGTGGTTCACCAGCCAGGTTGTATTTGATCCTATCGACCACTGCGTAGTGTTTCCCCCACCACACTCACGGATGTGTTAAGGTGTGTGTGAGCCAGGGCTGGAGGTGTACCACTGAGAGATGGCCTGCCCAGATTGGTGCTACTTGGTGGCCCGGGGCCCTGATGTTCAGACATGCTCCTGGAGCACACCTCTGGCTCTCCTCTGGCTCTCCTCTGGCTTCTCAGCCATATGGCTCTGCTCTGCTCTGTCAGGTGACAGAAAGGAAGGAGCTAGCCTAGCGCCACAGGGACATGACAGAACCCGACCAGCCTGCCAGCCCTGCCTGACATAACGTCTGTGGGCACGGGGGAGAGACTGGACGCGACAGAGAAAGACGGGAGGGGAAGGAGGGCGTGGAGGGGGTGTGTGTGTGAGCGGAAACTAAACTGGCCCTGACTCGTGATGCCATGAACTTGAGCAAAGACACATTGTGGACATACAGCTGAATAGCCACATCATGCTGGAACAACAACCACAGTCCCTGCCCAGACTGTACGCTATATGAAGAGGTATTCTCTAATTACCCCTGTGATTATATTAGATACTAATGATGCTGCATTTGTAGGGCTTTTCAAGGTGCTTTACGTGTTAACGGTGTAATGGTGAACTGACCTCACCTTGCATTGTCCTTTGCGGGGATGCTGATAAAATTGCTGATAAAATGTGTGATATGAGAAACTGATCTCCACCTAATGATGATGATGATGATACAGAAACGGATCTGATTTGTTGTGTTATACGGACTTACACCAGAGTCTTGTATTACCTGGTACCTTAGCTGATACAGCCCATTTGACCACCAGGCACTGAGAGGAGGGGAGGGGTGAGGAGAGGAGGGGGAGTCATGCTGATCTCACCCCAGTGTCTGATTGCATTAATGCTTCGTCCCGTCCTACCCTGTGACTCGCCTGCTCTGTCAGCGGCTCAGGTCCGTCCTTCAGTCTCTCCCTGCCTGCCCTTCAGCCCAAACACTGCCAGCTCACCTGCCTTTATCTCCTTCAAACAGACAGCAAAGGAAAGAGAGCAGAGTAGAGCGAAAAGCACAGACACTGGGCAGAGAAAGAGAGAGAAGAAAGGGAGACGGAATAGAGCGAGAACCGAGGGGAATAGAGAGAGCGAGAGAGCACAGCCCTGCCTGGACCCTCCACCACCTCTCACTTGCCTCTCAAATCAACAGGGGTGGAGAGAGAGAGAACAGTTCGGCATGATTCCTCAAGAACTTTCCCTTTTCTCTGCCTCTGTGTAGAGCTAGGTCCATACAGTGCAGTAACCTTTATAGCAGAGAGCGTAGTCTAGGCTCTGACCAGTCCCTGCACAATTTAGCGGAGGAGTGAATGTTCAACCTCCTCCAATAGGCCCTGATATATCCCTGACGAATCACTAACACATTCTGGTGAACGACCCGTCTCGGGTCAAAGCAACCACCCTGGTTCTTTTAATACATGGTTAGGCAACCCTGGTGCTGCAGTGCCACAGGCACTCCATGTTTTTGATTGAACTGACCTGGAAGACCAGGTGTGTTGGATTTAGGCAATCACTGAACTGATCAGTTAGCTCAGCTGGTCAGGTTTGGTGCCGAGTCGAGAAAAAAAATCCTACAGTACCTGCAGCACTCCGGGAACAGGGTTGCCTAGCCATATTCTAACATGATATAATCTGTCCACAGTACCATCTTATCCATACAGCTCAGACCAGAGAGGAAGTGGGAGCCAATGGGTCCTGTCCTCCCTGTAGCAGTTCCTTGCTTCCTCTCTCTCTGTTATTAACGGCCTGTATGATTACGGGGGAGGAGAAGTGGAAGGGTGGAGGGCTACCCTCTGTACCCTCTCATTGAATATCTGACTTTAGACTATATTCCTGTCATACTTCCACAGAGTATTTCAAAGAATGTTCACTTGAGTTCAGATGGTACAACTGAACTTTGCCTTTTTATACGCCCGCTGAGGCAGTTGAGTATGTTTGAGATCATATGATTGGCTCAGATTCTGTAAGCTAAAAGAGGTCATTCAGGCTTGGTAAATCCAAGGACAGAGAGTTGTATGATAGTTGATATGCCAGGATGATAGCTGGAAGGAAAGACGTTGATCTGCTGACGCGTCAGCCATGCTACTTTTGTACGGGTTTGACAAGAACATCGTATGCCACTCAGACGTTCATTCCTTTGTACCTGGGCAGTACATCTACAATATAGGCTACAGTGTTTGGAGTTATTGTTTTAAGGTGAAGAGGGTATAGGGTTGTAACTGAATATGAAGAGTACGTTTTTCACTTCTGACTGAGACCGGGGTTTGCATGTTAGCCTAACAGTGTGTGGGACTGTGCGTGCTTCCTTCTTTCCTTCCGCGTGTGTGTGCGCGCGTGTGTGTGTTGGAAAGCCAGGGCGGTCCCTCATCTCCTCTTTGTCCTCCCTTCTCTCTCAGGGCCTAATCTCCTCTCCACACGGCAGCAGTAATACACATCTCTCCATCCTCTCCTCCTCTGTGTGGGGCTGTGTTTCTCTAAAAGACCGAGGCTGATGTCTGATGTGAGACTATTGCAGCAGTAATACACATCTCTCCTCCTCTGTGTGGGGCTGTGTTTCTCTAAAAGACCGAGGCTGATGTCTGATGTGAGACTATTGCACCAGTAATACACATCTCTCCATCCTCTCCTCCTCTGTGTGGGGCTGTGTTTCTCTAAAAGACCGAGACTGCTGTCTGATGTGAGACTATTACAGCAGTGGGTGTCAGATCACACACACAAATACCCCCCCGTGTTCTCCTTTTCTCTGTTCCTTTCCTGTTTCCTTTCCCCTTCTCTCTCCCTCTCTTCTCTATCCCTCTCTCTTCTCTCTCTCCCCTCTCTCTTCTCTCTCCCTCTCTCTTCTCTCTCCCTCTCTCTTCTCTCTCTCTTCTCTCTCCCCCTCTCTGGAATTTGTTTATGTTTGACAGACTGATGCAGCTCGTCCCCCTCTCTTCTCTCTGGAAACACACTCCCCGTGGATGGATGGCCTGGGCAGTATTGGAGCCTTAGAAAGGAGTCGATGCCAACGTGTTCACTCACCGTAGTGTTTAGGGATCAGTCGATCATGCCAACGTGTTCACTCACCGTAGCGTTTAGGGATCAGTCAATCATGCCAACGTGTTCACTCACCGTAGCGTTTAGGGATCAGTCGATCATGCCAACGTGTTCACTCACCGTAGCGTTTAGGGATCAGTCGATCATGCCAACGTGTTCACTCACCGTAGCTTTTAGGGATCAGTCGATCATGCCAACGTGTTCACTCACCGTAGCGTTCAGGGATCAGTCAATCATGCCAACGTGTTCACTCACCGTAGCGTTCAGGGATCAGTCGATCATGCCAACGTGTTCACTCACCGTGCGGTATACTGCGTTGGGGTCACGGCTGTCTGTCATCAGCTGCCTGACCTGTGCTGTCGTGGTGGTCGAGCTCGCACGTTTTGTTTTGTGCTTTTTAAGAACAGGGTTGATAGATGCGTGTTGATCTTAGATGTGTGGGTAGTAACATGTCATATGCTACGAGGAGTTTGTCAAGAACAGGAAGATGGCGTCCTTGTGCAGTGCATAATGGAGGATATGTACCAATGGAAATTGTCTATACGAGGCAAGGGCTATCTGCATTTGTAATCCTACTTTTAAGCAGAGAGTCCTGCGATGCCCCGTGTTCCCCTGCTCCGTCGCGGCCCGCCCCACCACCATATCTCCCAGGCCCTTAAAACAGCTCCAGGTATATGGAGATGAGTGTGTTTACAATTCAAATGAATGCGCTGAGGCGGTAGTGCACTGGGTGTGCTCTAGATAAACGAGGAGGAGGAAACGGTCAACTTCCACCCTGGTTTAAGCCAAAAGGGGAGGTCGTTTCTCATGCATTTAGCCTACTGTGGCTAATGACATCCTTCTATAGTCACTTTTCATTTTCTACTTGAGTTGATGTTACAGGTGACATTGGTCAGTGAGAGAGACACCGTTTTCCAGAAGTGTCGGGAGATGCAGACCGCTATGGAGGTTTCTGTCCAGTAGCTATGATGGTCTGCTCCATCAGTCGGACCGTTAGGTGATTAGGTAGTGTGGCGTGAGATGACTCTTGTGGTGAAGGTGTGTCTGTCTGTATGTGTGTGTGTGTGTGTGTTAGAGCTGGGCAATATGGACAAAAATCTGTATCGCAATACATTCCCTGAATTGATACGATAAATGGAACAATGCTTAAAATGTGCACCACATTTAATGAATATATGTATTATCCTTTAAACTACTGCTACTAGTTTGGTGGTTGTAGCCATCAGTTGTCCCATTAACTATCAACCATATCACCAAACGTATTTCATTTCAAGGCTACCTATCGTAATGGACGATGTCAGCAAAATGCTTGCGATAGCCGATCGGTGTGGTCGGCATCAGAACTTTGGTTTATCGTCCCCAGTGCTAGTGTGTCTGACTGATTCGGGACATGGGACACCAGGTGACTTAACGCTCTAGCCACTTAGTTCTGATCTGGATGCTGAGCTCTCCCTAACCTATTATCGATCGTCTCTCTGAGGCCCCGGGATTCCCCCCTTTGACTCGGTACCTAATACAGAGCCGTCTCTAGTCTGTGGAACGTCCCCTGGCTGGCCCTGCTCCCCTCATTATGAAATGAACTGAATCCCCTCCACTCAGGAGCCAAAAGGCAGAACCGTCGCCGGGCGTAGTGTTTGTTATAGCAACAATCAGGAGCTTCGCTCTAATTAGCGACGCCGTATTAAACCACGTTTTGTTATCGTGACACGAAAGCGTGTGATTTCTACCGTCACGCTAACGTTCACCGGAAGCTACAATCTATCTGCAATATTAAAGCTGATCTAGCCCCTAAAAAGAGAAGAGAAAAAAAACCCAGATGTTTCTCTCTCTCTCCATAAGGTTTGGAAATGTTTCCTCTGATCTCTCTCTCTCTCTCTCTCTCTGTTCTGTGTGAATACAGAATGCATTCAGGGCTCATCAGCACGGAAGTTGCTGAAGGTGAGTTTATTTATGCAAACGAAGGAGAGAAACCGCACGGTTCCGGCACTCTGAATCATGTACCTGTAAGACTCCCATGGTTCGATTGTTGAGGCAGTAGTATGAATAGAATTACAGAAAAAGAAGTTGAGTGTGTCTATGAAGAAAATAATTATCTTTCCTGTGTTAGAAGGTATTGTTACTATTATTCCGTGTGTGTGTGCGCGCGAGTTTGTGCGTGTGTGTGTATGACTGTGCGTACGTGCATGTGATTACATGTCCATTGCTGAGCTTCGTGTTGATCTGACATCAAGTCTCTGCCGTGAGGATTTAACCTGCAGTCACCCCTCTGTTCTCTCTGCCTCTCCTCTGAGCTCCTCTCATCTCCTCCAGACCTCTCAATCCACCGACACACAACCTATTGATTCACACAGGCCCATAGAGCTTGGCTCTCCTCTACCGTCTTAGCAGCACTATGCATATTGCTATATTGTTTACCGTAAAATCATCTCAAATATGCATCCATTCATTGGCATCAACAAATTATATTTGTTTGTTATGTTTTGAAGAGTTTTGTAAGTGAGAGTATGAAGAAGGAGTTCTTCATAGCTGGATTCTACTTTGATCATGGACGCGAGTTGCTGGTCGAGGGTTTAGAATGTAGATCATAGTCCTCAGTGCTGCAGCCCTGTGTGTGATTGAAGTGGCGCAAAGATGGATGCACCGAATGACGTGTTCCTGCTGCTGTGACAAATGCAATCACTAGGAGCACAGAGAGAAGGAACTGATAGCCTAGCATACAGGCAGAGTCACACTCAACTGTCATCCTGGGATATAGAGTACACACACACACACGAGTATATGATGCACAGTTTTCTCTGAAGCTAAGAAGGCTTGTTGTGGTGTGTCTATCAATATCCTTATGCAATCAACTTTGCCTGACACTGAAACATGATAAGGACAACGTCGGAGCTCAGTCACAGACGCAAAAAGACACGCTGTTGGTATGTCATGGGAAATGATTTAGAGGACCTATCTTTCAGGGTGCATGCTGTCAGAGTACTGGAGGTCTGGTCAAGTGGTAGAAAAAGCTCAGCGGAGAACCCATTCAGACAGGCAAGAACCCTGAAAATGGAGGAGAAGGGAGGGGGAGGGGTAGAGGTGGATGAAGAAAGAGAGATCTAAGTAAAGAAAGAGAGGGAAAAAGAGGAGAGAGATGAGGGACAAAGAGGGCGGGAGAGATGGATAGATAGAGGGAGAGAGAATGAGGGAAGGGAGAGGGCCACGGCGTAGATGTAATCATGGGATGGAGGAGAGCAGAAGTCAGGGAGAAGTGTGGAGCTCAGCAGAATGTAGCTCAGCAGCATCGCTTGTCTTTTCCCTGATCCCTGACCTCCAACTGTGCTCCCACTACCCAAATCTACCTAGCAGGCCGTGCGCTGCCAGTCGGCGTCTGCCGGAGTGCTAACCTCCCTACAAAACTCCACTAAACAAACAGTCCTGCTAACACTTGCCTCTTCTTTAGCATATTATAGTCTGACTTCTCGCAAACAGGATTAATGAGTTACCTTACCACTGAATTTGATTTGGTTCTGGTAGAGTACTTTTTATGGCAAACGCTTTCAACCGCTGACTTAATTCACCCTCAACCAAGTCACTTTCCTGCTGTTTCAACTGCAGGCCTAATCATGTTAACTGTACTTAGTTGCCCACAACAAGTCTTCTAGATGTGTTCCTAGCTGAAAGCAGGTGCTTCCCTCCTCCCTGGGTGTGCAACGGAGTAAAATAATGTTCTATATTGCAGAAAGAGTGGCTCCGTAGTACTGAAACACTAATCATTCACTCCCGCTCTCTGTTTTCCTTCCCTAGCTATAACAGCTGTTCCTCTGTTCTACTGGCTCTAGAACAGATAAAACAATAACGAACTAATTAACTTCCAGGGGACCAGGACTCAGAACTCAGGCTATTCTCTCTCTGTAGAACGGTTCCTCTTCTCTTCTTACTTTAGCCAAGCCAACTCCTCGGATTACATTGGAGAAGTTTCATTTATTTCCTCAAGTGTTGGTTGCCTCTTATTAGGGAAGCTGTTTAGAGGTGATATATGACTGTGATTTATTCACTGTTAATGATGTTAGGCCTCTGTTGTTTATGCGGAGCATAGCTATGCCATAATTAAACTGTGGGGATGAGAGAGCGAGAGGAGTGTTCACTGTTTACCTCATCCTCCTGATAGTGTCTGTGTGGGTGCGCATGCGAGATGAACGAATGTGATTTGTTGACGGGTGTGTGTTGACACATGTATGGTGAAAAATGAAGTGGATTGTGATGGGTACAGCAGGGGTGATGCGAATGCACACTTTACTCCGGGTAGCTAAAATGCAAGAGGAACTCCAAGCGAAACATTAGGAAAAGTAGCTGACTACATTATTCTATGATAAACATGACTACTCGGATGGCCATGCATCGTTTTCCCCCCTGTAAGCTAGTGTACCTATGTGTGGCTGCTGGCTAAATAGTGTTGCACTTCTATTTTCATTTGATGTGTGTGCCAAATGTGTGTCATTAATTTTCATTAATTTATTGTGTGTGAAGAGAAACTAGTTGCACTCCCCTGATCGCTCTATTGATGCAAACACTGTAAACATAAAACGCAAGTGAAATGGTATAAAAGGCAGAAAATGCATATTTCTAAACGGTAATGCGACCTCTGTACAGAGTTGTCCTTTATGTCAGGACCGAACTAAGGTAGCTTCATTGTTCAGGGATCTGATCTGGAATCATTGTCCGTGTCACTGGTTAGAGAGGACTGATTGGATGTTTCAGAGCTTATTAATAGTCTTCGATTTATACACACTGGAGGTCTTCACAGATCCACCTGTACACGAATACCCAAGACACAATCCAGGACATGAGCGGTTCCCGATCCAGAATTGTAAATAATGTAACGGGTCTGGGTCAGAGCTGAGGTGATTGTCACGGGTCTCGGGTATGTGTCATTTTAACGGACTAGTCCGGAAGGGCCCTTACAGATCCAAACATAACGGCTGCAGTAGAGAGACATTTTATCATGTATGCTGCTGCTCTTGCTTTTCACAAGAGGAGTGTGGTGCATGTAGCTTGTTGTTAGCCAATTATAAGTCATCAAAGTGGCAATAGGCTCCAGTCATAAAGCCTGTGTGTGTGTGTGTGTGTGTGTGTGTGTGAAAAAGTTAAGAGACACACTACATGACCAAAATTATGTGAACACCTGCTCGTCAAAAGTCTCATTACAAAATATGGGCATTAATATGGAGTTGGTCCTGTCGTGGAAATGTCCTCTATTTAACAAATCATGAGATCAAACCACACACACAAGTCAGAGTAAGTTATCAAAGTCCATCTTTAATTATATGAGCTCTATCACAACCCTGTGACTCTCAGATCAATTCAGTGTCTATCAATGAATTCTCTGAGAGTCCCTTCCACATTTCAACTGAGGTCCTTTATAGCAAAGACACACACAGGATAAGACAGCTTCGGCATAATTCATCGTTCAGCTTTGTCTCCTTTCTCAAACTCAGAACCATAAACCAATCCTCCATATCAACAGGCATATATCAAATCCATCCTATCTTGACAAGATCACAGAGACACCCTGACTGGCACACAGACATTGTTGAGCCAAGAGATACACGCTTGACCTCTCCGCTCTCTCTGGCCCAAGCAACTTAGTCTTGACAGAACAGATACTGCAACCCCGCCACAGTATTATACAAAAATAACATATGATGAATATAAAACATCTTACCTATGTTACCAACCAATTCTGATTATTCCCCAACATTCCCCTCTCAAGGGACATTGTCCCTTCTAAAGAATCAGAATATTAATTACATACTCAAATCCCCTCAATGTCAAATACCTTAGCTTATATGTAAGCTTCCTCCCTTCTGAAACTGAGTTTACAACCTTTACTCTACAAGACAAACTTGCACATGTTTAATAACACAGAAAAATCCATTTGAGGAAAATAAAAACATAACATATAGATGCTCTTTAAGTTACACGAGAACCAGTGTCGAAACACAGGCCTCCTCACAACATATAGGACAGACATCCCTCTAAGTCCTCATGCTCAGAAATATACTTAGGAATAGAGAATAGGTCATTGAAATCATTTATATTCCAAATCATAAGTAACAACCCAACTATTTATCCAACCAATATTTAGAATAGCATTCCTCAGTGATTCATATTTATCTCATCACTCAAAGTAAAAACCTCAATTTAACACACATCAATATTAGCAGATTTACTTTCATTCAGTATAATTATCCCATAATTCCCATTTAACTTTTTTAATCATGATTATAATGCAGATCAGTATCTTAATGCATTCTTAATCTAAATTACTACAATTTACATGCTGTAGACCTCAGCCTGATACCTGATACCACAAAAGTATAACCAATTTAATGGCACAGTTGACCAACCCCCCCCCCCCCCCCCCCTCAGGCACGGCATCTTCTGGCGTCTCTTTCGTTTTTCTTCAGATAGCTTTACAGTTCAAAGTGGACGGCCCATGATAATGTCCCAATTTCAATGTCTCATCTTTACCACTCATGTCTTGTCCATTCGTCAACCAATATACCAGCATCATAAGAAAATGTTAGAACAGATCTTTCTTCATGATCACTCCAAGTGGACTCATCACAGTATGAGAGAAACATGAAAGCAGTTGATAGCTTAGATCTGAGACTGTACACCAATTTCTGGCTTGGTTCTTTTCTCTCGGTAGAAGTGGTTCGGAAGGCCTTCTTCAACGCCTTTGTCACTCTTCTTCAGCCAGTTAGAGGGGGTTTTGAGGTACACACACCATTCGGTCCAATTATCTCTTCCATGCATTAAGATACCGTCTGTCACTTTTCATGATAACCTCGAAAGAACAGATCAGAACAACAGTTTAGCTCAGTTCATTAACTACATGATAAATGATTACTTTTACCAATTATTCTTAATACACATATCTACACATATTTCACAGAGAATATCAAAACATTCTATTGAAACTATTCTTTCAAATTGGTTTATACTCCCCATCTCACTGTCAACTCCATCGTAGAGCCAAGGATCAAGAAGTTAGACCTATACCCCTTGGGAATAGAACAAAACAAACACAACAATACAATACACTCAACAATACAATACACTCATTCACATATCACTTAAGTTGTATACCCCCTTTGCTGCTGTAACAGCCTCCACTCTTCTGGGAAGGCTTTCCACCAGACGTTGGAACATTGCTGCGGTTATTTGCTTCCGTGGCGTATTAGTGAGGTCGGGCACTACTGTTGGCCGATTAGCCCTGGCTCGCAGTCGGCGTTCCAATTCATCCCAAAGGTGTTCCATGGGGTTAAGGTCAGGGCTCTGTGCAAGCCAGTCAAGTTCTTCCACACCGATCTCGACAAACCATTTCTGTATGGACCTCACTTTGTACATGGGGGCATTGTCATGCTGAAACAGGAAGAGTTCTTCCCCAACTTTTGCAACAAAGTTGGAAGCACAGAATCGTGATGTAGCTTTAAGATTTCCCTGCACTGGAACTAAGGGGTGAGCCCCAACCATGAAAAACAGCCCCAGACCTTTATTCCTCCTCTACCAAACCTTGCAGTTGGCACTATGCATTGGGGCAGGTATTGTTCTTCTGGCATTTGCCAAAAGGGTGATTCATCACTCCGGAGAACGCATTTCCACCGCTCCAAAGTCAACGCATGGCATTTTGCATGGTGATGTTAGGCTTGTGTGTGGCTGCTGGGCCATGGAAACCCATTTCATGAAGCTCCTGATTAACAGCTATTGTGCTGGCGTTGCTTCCAGAGGCAGTTTGGAACTTGGTAGGGAGTGTTGCAACCGAGGGCAGTCAATTTTTATTCGCTACGTGACTCGGCACTCGGCGGTCCCGTTCTGTGAGCTTGTGGCCTTCCACTTCGCGGCTGAGCAGTTTTTGCTCCTAGACAGTTTTTGCTCCTTCTACTTCACAGCAACAGCACTTACAGTTGACCGGGGCAGCAATAGCAGGGCACACATTTGACCAACTGACTTGTTGGAAAGGTGGCATCCTATGACGGTGCCACGTTGAATGTCACTGAGCTCTTCAGTAAGATCATTCTACAATGTTTGTCTAAAGCGATTGCATGGCTGTGTGCTCGATTGTATACATCTGTCAGCAATGGTTGTGGCTGAAATAGGGGCGTCCACATCATTTTGAATATATAGTACTCACTCGGAAATGACCGGATCTGGATCCGACCAGCTCTATACAGAATGGGTCTAGTTTTCCTCGGGTCAGGGTGGGAAAGGCTCCAACTTTTTGGACCCGTGAAGACCCCTAATACACACACACACACACACACACACACACACACACACACACACACACACGCAAACAATACACACACACACTGTTATAATGCTGTCTTTCTCCCGAGCTATACAGTAGCTTTAATGTCCTTTTGAGAGGTCCACTGACAGCTATGTAATTACGGCGGTATTGTCTGACCACCCAGCCATCATTAGTGGAAAGAAAAAGGTGTGTGTGTGTCTGCTGTGGTTATCACAATGATCAGCAGCTCTCCATGTGAATGGCTCGTGTGTGTGTGTTCATCAGTGTCTGACGGTAGTGTGTTTGCATACTGTAAGTGCGTGCGTTGATCATTGTTTGATGGAAATGTGTGTATTTCAGTTTAACAAGTCTGTGTGTGTGTGTGGGCGGGTGTGTTTCAGAAACGGTGCACGTCCACATGCAGCAGTATGAAGTGGAGTATCTCCAGTTTGCCTTCCGTTGGATGAACAACCTGCTGATGAGAGAGCTGCCGTTACGCTGCACGATACGCCTCTGGGACACCTACCAGGTGACACACACACACCACAAACACACACGTACGTACGCACACATGCTGTACAAACGTGCGCGCAGGAACACACACACACACACACACACACACACACACACAAATTGTCACATTTCACTCACTCACAGCGCGACGTGTGTGTGTGATTCAACCATTGTGTTCCTTCATAAGGCCCTATCCAGCAGAGGTCATCTCTTTCAGTCCTCTCCTCTGTGGCCTGTACCTCTGGCTCTCTATCTCTCTCTCTGTCAGCAGCTCAGAGCAATGAGCCCGTGCCTCAACACCACTGAACTATTACTAAACAAAAGCCTTGTTAACAAACCATCCTTCATCACTCCTCCCATCCCTCCCCTCAGAGTGTAGGACCTCTGAAAGGCTGGTGGTGCAGTGCTCTGGCTTGGCACTGAAGGGCCACAGTGTCTGATTTTCTGGGAATTTACCTGTCTTACTATAACCTGGTGGTTCGTCAATGACATGAATTGATCGATGACCTATCGGAGGGATTAAAAGAACTGCATTACTGACTGGTTCTGTGTAGGAGGAATGGGTATGTGTCTTGTATTGTGTTCCTTTGCCTCAGCCGTGCGTCATCTAAGGTAGCCTATTATACATGAATATGTGTATATACAGTTGAAGTGGGAAGTTTACATACACTTAGGTTGGAGTCATTAAAACTTGTTTTTCAACCACTCCACAAATTTCTTGTTAACAAACTATAGTTTTAGCAGGTCGGTTAACTTTGTGCATGACACTACATTTTTCCAACAATTGTTTACAGACAGATTATTTCACTTATAATTCACTGTCACAATTCCAGTGGGTCAGAAGTTTACATACACTAAGTTGACTGGGCTTTTAAACAGCTTGGAAAATTCCAGAAAATGATGTCATGGCTTTAGAAGCTTCTAATAGGCTAATTGACATAATTTGAGTCAATTGGAGGTTTATCTGAGGATGTATTGCAAGGCCTACCTACAAACTCAGTGCCTCTTTGCTTGACATCATGGGGAATTCAAAAGAAATCACCCAAGACTGCAGAAAAAAATTGTAGACCTCCACAAGTCTGGTTCATCCTTGGGAGCACTTTTCAAATGCCTGAAGGTGCCACGGTCATCTTTTCAAACAATAGTATGCAAGTATAAACACCATGGGATCATGCAACCATCATACCGCTCAGGAAGGAGACGTGTTCTGCCTCCTAGAGATGAATGTACTTTGGCGCGAAGTGCAAATCAATCCCAGAACAACAGCAAAGGACCTTGTGAAGATGCTGGAGGAAACCAGTACACAAGTGTCTATATCCACAGTAAAACAAGTCCTATATCGACATAACCTGAAAGGCCGCTCAGCAAGGAAGAAGCCACTGCTCCAAAAACTCCATAAAAAAGCCAGACTACGGTTTGCAACTGCACATGGGGACAAAGATCGTACTTTTTGGAGAAATGTCCTCTGGTCTGATGAAACAAAAATAGAACTGTTTGGCCATAATGACCATTGTTATGTTTGGAGGGAAAAGGAGGAGGCTTGCAAGCCGAAGAACACCATCCCAACTGTGAAGCACTGCAGTGTCAGCATCATGTTGTGGGGCTGCTTTGCTGCAGGAGGGACTGGTGCACTTCACAAAATAGATGGCAACGTGAGGAAATTATGTGGATATATTGAAGCAACATCTCCAGACATCAGTCAGGAAGTTAAAGCTTGGTCGCAAATGTGTCTTCCAAATGGACAATGACCCCAAGCATACATCCAAAGTTGTGGCAAAATGGCTTAATGACAACAAAGTCAAGGTATTGGACTGGCCATCACAAAGCCCTGACCTCAATCCTATAGAAAATGTGTGGTCAGAACTGAAAAAGTGTGTGCGAGCAAGGAGGCCTACAAACCTGACTCAGTTACACCAGCTCTGTCAGGAGGAATGGGCCAAAATTCACCCAACTTATTGTGGGAAGCTTGTGGAAGGCTACCCAAAACGTTTGACCCAAGTTAAACAATTTGAATTGCAATGCTACTTGAGTGTATATACATTTCTGACCCACTGGGAATGTGATGAAAGAAATAAAAGCTGAAATCAATCATTCTCTACTATTATTCAGTATATGCACACACATTTCACATTCTTAAAATGAAGTGGTGATCCTAACTGACCAAAGCAGGGAATCTTTACTAGGATTAAATGTCAGGAATTGTGAAAAACTGAGTTTAAATGTATTTGGCTACGGTGTATGTAAACTTCCTACTTCAACTGTATATCTAAAAGATTGATGGGGTTGGGGTGACTCTTGACTTTAAAATGCTAATCTCATTCTCTCGTTGTCTCTCATTCACTTTGTCTCTGTCGCTCACTCTCACTCACACACACATACATATAGTAGCTCTTGGGTGGCATTGGCTTTTCACTTGATTCTGCTAATCAGCTACTTCCTTTAGTTCATATGAGGACTTTAGAATTTAGCTGTTGGTCAAAACTCTCCAGCCCTATCGACGAGCCACACATCGGCTTCCATACTATTTATTTTATTTATTATTTCACCTTTTATTTAACCAGGTAGGCTCATTGAGAACAAGTGGTAATTTACCACTGCGACCTGGCTAAGATAAAGCAAAGCAGTGCGACACAACAACAGAGTTACACATGGAATCAACAAACATACAGTCAATAGCACAATAGTACACAGGGATGCCAGAGAGCAGATAGCCATCTCAAGCCCTGTGACTTCCAACAGCCGTGTGTGTGTGTGTGTGTGTGTGTGTGGTCTGACAGTCGCAGTGGCTTTTCTTTTGTTTACCTCAAAGTGTTAGAGGGAGGAAGATATGGAGGGCTTCCTCTGTACCTCTGTCTCCGCCACTATCAGACCCTGCCATTGATTTTGACGCTTGTTGACGTGTACTTTGTGGTGTGGGCTCAACGGACACGGTCTCTTGTTAGGATAACACCAGTAGTCAATAATAGCAGGATATTACTTAATGCGTCTCTATTGATTCTTCGTTGTGTTGGAGTATAAAATGTGTGTGTGTACCTTATGGGATGTGGAGGAAGTTGACCCTCTCCTGATGACTCACTTTAATTACTGTGGCAACAGTGTTTTTAGTGGGGGCGCTCGGAGGGTAGCGGGGTGTAATTGTGTACCTATTCCCTTGTTCTCCTTCAATTACCGCTTTACCCTCTGTATTGACTGGGAGAGTGAAGGTTGTCGATTCAGTCAGAGCATTATGAAACGTAATAAGAAGGCAGAAGACCCTTAGTGACATGAGAAAGTCACTGACCGTTTGGTACAGGGTTAGTCTATAAACTCTCACGACACTTAGGAAGTCTGTAACACTCTCTAGGTCACTGCTCTGACTGCGTATGAACTCACGCAGGTAAGTTCCCACGTCGTAATCCCAGAGAGCAGCAGTCAGGAAGGCCTCTAAAGTTCAGCTTTTATGAACTCGACACTGAGACGCTGCCTACCAAAGGTGAACTGCAGATAAAACTCAATTGATTTCCATCAGTGAATTATTGGTAGTAAATCACATAGTCAGAGCCTAGCCTACTTTCTCCAAAAACACTTCTGGGCCCTGCCTCTGCAAGCCATGGCATATATGAAGTATGTACTGCCTGTACTACAGAACCACAGACAATGTCTTGTGATGAGGAATAAGTGTCTAGACGTCATACTTGCTGATATTCGTTTTTGGAGGTTTGAGTGGTGACTGAGTGGAGTTTTTCTAATCAACGGTCGGGCCTGCGGGGAGCGACTGAGACAGGAATTAAACCCTGAGTGGTTGACCTTTTGGGCTAACAACCTCAGTTATGACCGTAAGATCACTGCCAACAACCTGTCTACAGGGACCTCTCAATCCTCCATCTGGCTCCTCATCTCCACCCCCCCCCCCCCACCCCCCCAACACAAACACACACAGTATATGCACACTCATACGGCACACACAAGTCTCACACACATTCATACGTAGCTAAGGGGTAAAAGGCTGTTTGTGATACTCCATCAGTTAAAGACAACCTCTACATGCCGTTCTCTCAGATATGTGGTTCTGCCATAGTGGGGGTTTACATCCAAGCTGGGTCTACAGTGTAGAATTGACCCCCTTCCCCAATCATTTTGACTAGGAGGAAAACGACTCATAAACGGGGGCATTTTATGTCTGTGCACAAAGGTAATGTACAGTGCCATCAGAAAGTATTCCCCCCCCCCCTGATTTTATTCCACATTTTGTTGTGCTCGGTTTACAATAAATTCAATTGAGATTTTGTGTCACTGGCCAACACCCAGTACCCCGTAATGTCAAAGTGGAATTATGTTTTTAGATATTTTTTACAAATTAATACAAAATGTACAGTTGGAATGTCAATAAGTATTCAACCACTTTGTTATGGCAAGCCTAAATCATTTCTAGATTAAATATTGGCTTAATAAGTTGCTTGTACTCTCTGTGTGCAATAAAAAAAAAATCACATAATTTTTTTTGTCTATGTCATCTCTTTACCCCACACATGGAATAAGTCTAGCAGTTCATTTCACAGGTTAAACCACCAAGACCAGGGAGTTTTTCCAGTGGTTTACAAAGAAGGGTACATATTGGTAAATAGATTAAAATGCAGAATATCCCTTTGAGCATTGTGAAGTTATTAATTACGCTTTGGATGGTCTTATCTATACACTGTCTAGACGTCAAAGATACAGGCGTCCTTCCTAACTTAGTTGCCGGATAGGAAGGAAACCACTCAGGGATTTTACCATGAGCCAATGGTGACTTTAAAACAGTTACAGAGCTTAATGGCTGTGACAGGAGAGAACTGAGGATGGATCAACAACATTGTAGTTACTCCACAACACTAACCTAATTGACAGAGTGAAAAGAAGAGAGCCTGGACAGAATAAAACGTATTCCAAAAACATGCATCCTGTTTGCAATAAAGTAATACTTCAAAAACGTGGCCAAGAAATTCACTTTGTGTCCTGAATACGAAGCGTAATGTTTGGGGCAAATCCAGCACATCACGAAGTACCACTCTTCATATTTTCAAGCATGGTGGTGGCTGTGTCATGTCATGGATATGCTTGTTGTCTGCAAGGACTAGGGAGTTTTTTAGGATACAAATAAAAGGACTAGAGCTAACATTCCTTGACTTTCCTGCAGTCAGGATGCCAATTGCACGCTCCCTCATAACCTGAGACATCTGTGGCATTGTGTTGTGTGATAAAACTGTACATTTTAGTAGCCTTTTATTGTCCCCACACAATGTGCACCTGTGTAAAGATCTTGCTGTTTAATCAGCTTCTTTTATACGGCACACCTGTCAGGTGGATGGATTATCTTGGCAAAGGAGAAATGCTCACCAACAGGAATGTATGGAGCATTTCTGGGATCTTTTATTTCAGCTCATGAAACATGGGACCAACACTTTACATGTTGCATTTATATTTTTGTTCAGTGTCAATTAGCAATGATCATCAACCAACTTGACAGAGCTTGAAGACTTTTGCAAATAATAATTTGCAAATATTGTACAATCCAGGTGTAAAAAGCTCTTAGATTCACCCAGAAAGACTCAGCTGTAACCACTGCCAAAGTTTCTTCTACAAAGTATTGACTCAGGGGTTTGAATACTCATGTTAATTAGATATTTCTGTATTTCTTTTCTTTTTTTTATGTGCTAAATGTACAATTTTCTGAAGACATGTTTTCACTTTGTTATTAAAGAGTATTTTGTGTAGATTGGTGAGAAAGTATATTAAAGCCTATTTGAAGTAAGGCTGTAACACAACTATATGTGTCGTAACTCAAGGGGTGTTAATACATTCTGAAGTCACTATGGTTTATATAGTAACCCAGTAACTGAATTGAAGGCTAGGCACTGAGAATAACTTCGAAGTATAGACTGCTGTAGCAAGGTGGCGTGATTATCAATAATTATACAACTTGAAAAAGTATACCATAAAGTAGAGTTTAAAACTAAGAGAACAGATTCATTCCACACTCAATTCAAGTGTAATTTCCTCCACACAAGCCAAAAATAGAATGTAATTCAGTCCTTTAATATTTAATGCGTTTGCAAAATAGTTGAGAATGATGACAGTCTTTCCCCCCTTCTCTGAGGGACCTGTGACACTGTGTCCCTCCCTCACTCATTTCCTTTCCTCATGCCCCTGAGACGGTCTGTGTCATAGTAAAGGCATCAGCATGCTTCAGTGACGACTTGCTTCGACAAACTAAAAACCTTTCCCTGCTTTGAGGATAATACTGTGGGCTCTTCTTCGACATTTAAACGCGTTAACCCTCGCAAGGCTGCCGGCCCAGACGGCATCACTAACCATGTCCTCAGAGCAGATATTTAGACCAGTAGCCTGTTGTTTACGGACATATTCAATCTCTCCCTATCCCAGTCTGCTGTCCCCACATGCTTCAAGATGGCCACCGTTGTTCCTGTGCCCAAGAAGGCAAAAGTAACTGAACTAAATTACTATCGCCCCGTAGCTTTGTCATCATGAAGGGCTTTGAGAGGCTAGTCAAGGGTCATATAATCTCCACCTTACCTGCCCCAATAGGTCCACAGACAATGCAATCGCCACAACGCTACACACTGCCCTATCCCATATGGACAAGCGGAATACCTATGTAAGAATGTTGTTAATTGACTATAGCTCAGCATTCAACACCATAGTACCCACCAAGCTCATCATTAAGCTAGGTCTCAACCCCGCCCTGTGCAACTGGGTCCTGGACTTCCTGACAGGCCACCCCCGGGTGGTGAAGCTGGTTAACATCTCCACTGATCCTCAACACTGGGGCCCCACAAAGGTGCATGCTCAGCCCCCTCCTGTACTCCCTTTCACCCATGACTGCGTGGCCACGCACGCCTCCAACTCAATCAAGTTTGCAGACGACACAAGTTGTAGGCTTTATTACCAACATCGACGAGACAGCCTAAAGGGAGGAGGTGAGGGCACTCTGTGTGGGGTGTCAGCAAAAATAACTCTTCACTCAAAGTCAACAAAACAAAGGATGATCGTGGACTTTAGTTAACAGCAGAGGGAGCACCCTCCTATCCACATCGACGGGACAGGAGTGGAGAAGGTGGAAAGTTCCTCGGCATACTCATCCCGGACAACTGAAATAGTCCACCCACACAGACAGTGTGGTGAAAAAGGCGCAACAGCGCCTCTTCATCCTCAGGAGGCTGAAGAAATTTGGCTTGTCACCTAAAACCCTCACAAACTTTTACAGATGCACAATTGAGAGCATCCTGTCGGGCTGTATCACCACCTGGTACAGCAACTGCACAGCCCACAGCAGCAAGGCTCTCCAGAGGGTAGTGCGGTCTGCACAATACATCACCGGGGGCAAACTACCTGCCATCCAGGACACCTACCTCACACGATGTCACAGGAAGGCCAGAAAGATAATTAAGGACAACAATCACCAACAAACACTGCCTGTTCACCCCGCTACCGTCCAGAAAACGCGAGGTCAGTACAGGTGTATTAAAGCTGGGACCGAGAGACTTCAAAACAATTTATATCTCAAGGCCATCAGACTGCTAAACAGCCATCACTAACACAGAGAGGCTGCTTCCTACATAGACTTAAAATAATTGACCACTTTAATAAATGAATCACTAGTCACTTTAATAATGCCACTTTAATCTAGTTTACATATCTTGCATCACTCATCTCATATATATATATATATATATATATATATATTATATATATATATATAATATATATATTATATATATATAATATATATAATATATATATATATATATATACTGCTCAAAAGAATAAAGGGAACACTTAAACAACACAATGTAACTCCAAGTCAATCACACTTCTGTGAAATCAAACTGTCCACTTAGGAAGCAACACTGATTGACAATCAATTTCACATGCTTTTGTGCAAATGGAATAGACAACGGGTTGAAATTATAGGCAATTAGCAAGGCACCCCCAATAAAGGAGTGGTTTTGCAGGTTGTGACCACAGACCACTTCTCAGTTCCTATGCTGCCTGGCTGATGTTTTGGTCACTTTTGAATGCTGACGGTGCTTTCACTCTAGTGGTAGCAGGAGACGGAGTCTACAACCCACACAAGTGGCTCAGGTAGTGCAGCTCATCCAGGATGGCACATCAATGCGAGCTGTGGCAAAAAGGTTTGCTGTGTCTGTCAGCGTAGTGTCCAGAGCATGGAGGCGCTACCAGGAGACAGGCCAGTACATCAGGAGACGTGGAGGAGGCCGTAGGAGGGCAACAAACCAGCAGCAGGACCGCTACCTCCACCTTTGTGCAAGGAGGAGCAGGAGGAGCACTGCCAGAGCCCTGCAAAATTACCTCCAGCAGGCCACAAATGTGCATGTGTCTGCTGAAACGGTCAGAAACAGACTCCATGAGGGTGGTATGAGGTCCACAGGTGGGGGTTGTGCTTACAGCCCAACACCGTGCAGGACGTTTTGCATTTGCCAGAGAACACCACGATTGGAAAATTCGCCACTGGCGCCCTGTGCTCTTCACAGATGAAAGCAGGTTCACACTGAACACGTGACAGACGTGACAGAGTCTGGAGACGCCGTGGAGAACGTTCTGCTGCCTGCAACATCCTCCAGCATGACCGGTTTGGCGGTGGGTCAGTCATGGTGTGGGATGGCATTTCTTTGGGGGGCCGCACAGCCCTCCATGTGCTCGCCAGAGGTAGCCTGACTGGCATTAGGTACCGAGATGAGATCCTCAGACCCCTTGTGAGACCATATGCTGGTGCGGTTGGCCCTGGGTTCCTCCTAATGCAAGACAATGCTAGACCTCATGTGGCTGGAGTGTGTCAGCAGTTCCTGCAAGAGGAAGGCATTGATGCTATGGACTGGCCAGCCCGTTCCTCAGACCTGAATCCAATTGAGCACATCTGGGACATCATCTCTCGCTCCATCCACCAACGCCACGTTGCACCACAGACTGTCCAGGAGTTGGCGGATGCTTTAGTCCAGGTCTGGGAGGAGATCCCTCAGGAGACCATCTGCCACCTCATCAGGAGCATGCCCAGGCGTTGTAGCGAGGTCATACAGGCACGTGGAGGCCACACTCACTACTGAGCCTCATTTTGACTTGTTTTAAGGACATTACATCAAAGTTGGATCAGCCTGTAGTGTTGTTTTCCACTTTAATTTTGAGTGTGACTCCAAATCCAGACCTCCATGGGTTGATACATTTCCATTGATAATTTTTGTGTGATTTTGTTGTCAGCACATTCAACTATGTAAAGAAAAAAGTATTTAAGAATATTTCATTCATTCAGACCTAGGATGTGTTATTTTAGTGTTCTCTTTATATTTTTGAGCATTGTGTGTGTGTGTATATATATATATATATATATATATATATATATATATATATATATATAAAAAAATATATATATAAAATAAAATATATATATATATATATATATATATATATATATATATAAAAATATATATATATACATATATATATATTGTGTGTAATACCGTGTCTTGCCTATGCCGCTCTGTCATTGCTCATCCATATATTTATATATTCTTATTCCATTCCTTAGATTTGTGTGTATTAGGTAGGTGTTGTGGAATTGTTAGATTGCATGTTAGTTATTGCTGCGTTGTCGGAACTAGAAGCACAAGCATTTCGCTACACTCACAATAACATCTGCTAACCATGTGTATGTGACCAATAACGATTTGATTTGTTTCCAAGCCTGTAGAATATAGGCTGTAGAAGGTCACGTATAGAATGTTCTACATCGAGTGGCAACATAAGTGTTCGGTTGCACAGTTTGCTTGTTTTCATGAAAGCCAGAGGAAAGTGCAAAGCTATGTCAGAGAGAGTGCTTATTGGTTTCGTGTGTGTGTGAGAGCCTCTAAGCCTCGACAGGGCAGTAGTGTGCCATTTAGAGCAGCAGTATGTCAGGGGAGGGTTTAACCTGTGTTGAAATTCTCTCTCTGCAGTCAGCCCATCTACTCCCTCCACGCTGCTCTCCAACACATCCTCCCTATGTAACACCATGCGTCCGTGTGCACTCGAGACATTCTCATTAATTTTTTTGTCACCTGCTCTAGTTGCTTTTTCAATTACTTACATGTACGTGTGTGTGTGTGATTTAATAGCAATGATCTGCTACATGAATTCCTGTTCACAGTCTAACCGCGTCCATGTGGGCTTATTCGATTTCTATCAGGTTGATATTAGCCGTCCCACGACTGCCGTGCCATCGTGTGCGTTTGTGGCATGATAACCAATGCTGTGTGTTGTGGCCTTTTATTATACAGTGTAGTCATTGGTTGGGTCCTTTATCCGCTCTCACAGGTAGTTACAGTGGACAGACCTGACTAGAGGTGGAAACGCCTGCAGCCAGCCCTAGGGCTACTCCCGTGTGTGTGTGTGTGTGTCACATTAATGCAGGCAGGATCGGGGCATGTACTGTACAGGCCTTAGGGGTTTTGCTGCTGACTGCTGTACGGTGGTGGTTCATCATAGGTGAAATGTCAAACAGGCTACGTAATGCAGAAGCCCTCCACAGCTGTTCACACAGAGAAGTTTGTGTGAATTACCGATTTTGTATTAGTAATGTGACTGGCTGGACTGAAAAAGGCTAAATGTGATTTTGAAGGTGGGCTACCATTGAGTGTGTGTGAGTGTGCCAGAGAGAAAGACAGTGTGTGTTTGCATGTAATGGATGTTCATGTTTTGCTTCTTATCATCCCCCTTCTCCACACACCACTGTTCCTTAAACCCCTCACACACACACTCACACTGTTCCCACCCCTCCCGCCACGCTCTGCTCGTCCCTGACAGAGGGGTGTCCAAATTATCCTTGTTGCACAGAGCATGAAATGAGCAAGTGGCTCTGTGTGAAGGCATTAGCATGTGGGTGTTAAGGAGCAGAAAGCCGCTCCCCCTCCCTTCTGTGTAACCGTGAAGATAGAAACACAGTGTGCATGGTGCAGAATGTGTGTTGCTTTATAGGTCTGGGAATTGCCAGGGACCTCGCAATACGATATCACTATATTTAGGGCAATTTCCTCCTCCAGGCTAGATGGACGTCATATCCTACAATATGTGTCTCCCCTTTTCATTGCCCTTGATTAATTAGATGGATGCATTCAAGACGATGTCGTTCTCAGTTTTTCAGTTTCAGCAGAGTAGCCTGCCTTGTCATTTTTGTGGTATTAATTGTTTTCCTATGGTTTCCAGGCAGGGACAGTAAAGTGGTGTAGAATTGCATGAACTATGTTTATAAAAGGACAACAAATATTTTTTTTCTGGGATAAAAAATGTCACTAGCTGGGGCTGAGCTCTGGGTGTGTGCAAAGAAAGGAGAAGAGAAGCAAAAAGGTATTTTCTGCGAACAGTGAGTCCGTTATATTATTAGCCTAATTTATGGACTATCCATTAGGAATAGTACACTATCTTACATTAGTCTGCACATGTGATGAGAGATGCATGGAATACTTATCATAGAGATTTTTTTAAATGACATGATTTTTTTTGTTGTTGCTTCCCCGAACTTGAAACTCACGCGCTGCCATTGTCCCTATTCTTACTTAAAAATGTGAGCGGTATCGTTGACAATGGTATATCCAACATTTGTCTGTTCTGATTTGTCCTTATTTATTTTCCTATGTTTTGGTTGACTATATTGTCAGAGACTGCTGTAATGTTTTACCTTAGTACATTGTCTATCCAGAGAGAGATCAGGAAAGAGAGAATGACAAATGGAGACTGCAGGGCTTAGAGAGAGAGAGAGAGAGAGAGAGAGAGAGAAGTAATGAGAGCGATGGAGAAGAGAACCAGTGTACCTCTGCAGGGAACAGGAACGGCAACATGATCCTCAGGGATGTGGCCCCAGCCCCTTTACCCCTCCCCTCCAGGCCCCCAGGGGCCTCCTAATGATTGGCTGATTGGTGACACAGAGAGCCAATCCCCAGCAGACACAGACAGGGTTAGAGGTTGGGTCAGCCACGCGGCCCCAAGCATCAATACTTCATCTGTTCTGCTCTCTATAAAAAATACAACTCTGCCGCTTCGCTCACTCCATCTCTATACCTCTGCTCTGATGCACTGCTCTCTATCTTTCTCGTCCTCTCTCCTCCACTGCACTATTGGCTTCACCCTTCTGTCTCTCTGTCCTTGTCCTATGCTGTAGACCTTCAAACACACTGACAAGCTGTGTCAGAATGCATTCAGGACTGAGCTTTTACGTGAGGCCACTCATTGACACACAGAACCCAACAAACACCGTAGACCCCTTGATGTTGTTTCACAGTGCTCTGGCTTGCAGTATACTGCAGCATTTCGCCATACCCCCTGTGTATGAAGTGTTGCTGCTGAACTGACTCCGCTCGCTCGCACATATGCACACACACACACACGTCCTTCCCAGGGATGTCCTGTGGCTCCCTCAGGATACAGCAACAGGCCTTTAGCATGATTTTTTTTCTACACACACACACACACACACCACCCACTACCTCAACTCTCCTGACTACTCTCACCTTCAGGGTTTGAATCCTGTTGTGATCAGTTTTCCACACAGAGCTGAAGTTTAGTCCCACATCAAACAGGACTGTTTAAGGGTTAGATGACAGACCGCTAGCGATGCAGTTTGGAGCCCCTGACTCTGCACCTCTCTCCTCTGATCTCACAGAGAACCTCAGTACTATACACCATGTCTGCAGGTCAGGCCTGCTTCTCCAACACTGTGACTCTGACACCGGGACTGGCACCAGGAATAACAATAGGGAAGGAGCTTGGAGATGGAAGTTGAGAAGTTTGACGGCACACTAGAGAAACGTAAAGTCAGAATTGATCACAGGGTGTACTGTAGTCTTTTAGTGAAGACTTCTATGGCGTTTGCGGTAGGCTGTATAAAAGGCTGAGGGAGAAAGTTGAATGAAGGGATATTGAGAGAGAGAGAGATGAGATATAGGCCCAGAGAAATGTTGACGACATGGGGATGAGGAAATCACGGGCCGATTGGTGATCACTCTCTCACTCACAGAAGTCCCTCTGTTAATGAAGTGTATGTGTCTGCACAACTGACTCCTACCTATCTGCTGGTCAGATTAAAGCCGTGAGGGTAGACCAATAGGCAATCATCAGCCAGAACATAACTCACTGCAAAACAACTCTCTCTCTCCGTTTCCCTCTCTTACTCACTTTTATCTGTATCTCTGTTTTTCTTCCTTCGCTCTGTTTATCTGTTTGTCTCTCTGTCTTTTCAATTCAATTTGCTTTATTGGCATGACGTAACAATGTACATATTGCCAAAGCTTATTTTGGATATTTACAATATAAAAAAATGAGAATCAAAATTGTCAACGGGACAACAGTAACAACAATAACCAAGGGTCAAAATAACCATACATTGAACAATCAGTATACAGTAGAGTACATGTGCAGGTTGATTGGTCTGTCAGTCCCTCAACTTATGACAGGCAGCAATGTAGTGCTCTGCCAACCCACAGCTCTCTGCGTCCTCCCTCAACAGGACGGGTAGCCTACTCTCATCAGAGAGGTCTTTGAAACCTTGAATGAGGGTTTCAAATTTGGGGAATGACACTCTCTAATTGTTTCATTTTTTACATTTTGTCAGGAAATGCAGCTGTTTCTCAGGTTCTGCTGCTGTGCAGTGGCTGCACAGCCTTTCCTCTACAGGGAGCTAGGTTTTCCTGTGTCTACCCTTGTCAATGGCAAGGCTGTGCTCACTGAGCCTGTACTTTGTCAAGGTTTTTCTAAGGTTTTGATCAGTAACCATGGTCAAATAGTTAGCCACGGTGTACTGTCGATTTAGGGCCAGATAGCACTGCATTTTGCTTTGTGCTTGTGTTTCCCAATAAGCAATGTAGTTTTGACTGTGTAGTAATTTGGTTTATTCTGATTGTTTGGATGTTCTGGTCCTGAGGCTTCAGTGTGTTAGTAGAACAGGTTTGTGAACTCAGCCCCAGGACCAGCTGGATGAGGGGACTCTCTTCTTTGCTCAGCTCTTTGCATTGCATGGCTTGGTAATGATATAAGAGGTCACTGTATCTTAGATGTTTCCAAAACTTAATTGCTTTTTTTCTTCGTTTTTATTATTAGTGGATGTTGGCCTAAATCTGTCCTGCATGTTTGTAGTTTTCCTCGGGACATGTAGGAGAACCTTACAGAACTCTGCATGCAGGGTTTCAATGGAGTGTTTGTCCCATTTGGTGAAATCTTGTTTTGCAAGTGGACCCCACACCTCGCTGCCATAAAGTGCAATTGGTTCAATGACACATTCAATTAGTTTTAGTAGGAATTTGAATTTGTTTTTTAATGGTGTAGAATGCCCTGTGTGCTTTCTCTCAGTTCATTCACTGCCTTATTATGGTGTCCAGTTGAGCTTATTTTAAAATCTAAGAAATTGTAGTGTGTGCAGTACTCTATATATTCTGTACCAATTTGAGAACTTTGGTCTAATTCCCTGACATCTGGATCTTCTCTGGAAAATCATTAATTTAGTCTTTTTGGGGTTTACTGCCATGGCCCAGGTCCATCAGTACTGCTCTAGCAGGTCCAGGCTCTGCTGTAGGCCATGTGCTGTCGGTGACAGCAGGCATAGGTCATCTGCGGAGAGTAGGCATTTAACCTCTGAATTGTGGAGACTAACACCAGGGGCTGAGGATTTTTCTAGAATAGTGGCCAATTCGTTGATATAAATATTGAAGAGTGCAGGGCTCAGATTGCAACCCTGGCGAAGGCCAGGTTAAAGAATTCTGTTATTTTCTTGCCAATTTTTTGTGTAGAGTGTAAATATGATGTGCTATATATATATATATATATATATATATATATATATATATATATATATATATATATATATATATATATATATATATATATATATATATATATATATATATAGCACATCATATTTACACTCTACACAAAAAATTGGCAAGAAAATAACAGAATTCTTTAACCTGGCCTTCGCCAGGGTTGCAATCTGAGCCCTGCACTCTTCAATTTATATATATATATATAAATTGGATTTATACCAAAACATCGCATATTGATGTGCGAATATGCGATGTTTTGGTATAAATCCAATTTGGGATTTCTCAAGACGTGCTTATTAAGGAAGTTTAGAACTCTTACATTTATAATACTACAGAAAACCTTCCTCAGGTTACTGTTCACACAAATGCCTCTGTAATTGTTAGGGTCAAATTTGTCTCCGTTCTTTAAGATTGGGGTTATGAGTCCTTGATTCCAGATGTCAGGGAAATAACCTATAACTCAGGATCAAATTAAACAGTTTTAATATAGCCAATTAAAATGTTGCACTAGTGAGTGAGCATCTCGTTTAGGATGCTATCAGGTCCGCATGCCTTTTTTAAATTTGAGAGCCTAAAGTTTCTGATAGAGCTCCTGGTCAGTAATTGGGTAGTACAGTGGATTTTGATTGTCCTTTATAGCTTCTTCTAATCCATTCAACATCTCATGAATTTGGAATTGTTCTGCGTTTGTGTCAATTTGAACGGTGTTGTGGAGTGTTTTAAAATGGGTTGTCCATTTTATATCGGTAATTCCTCTTGTTTAGTTATTTGTAATTTTTCCCCCCAATTTTGTCAGATGTTTTGTGTTTATGGACTCCTCAATTAGTGTCAGCTGCTTGCTGTTGCACTGTGCGTTTTTGCTTCTGAGTGTATGTTTATAGAGTTTTGAAGTCTCACAGTAATGAAGGCTTAATTCACCATTATTTGGGTCTCTGTGCTTTTGGTTGGATAGTGTTCTAAGATTTTTTCCTTATCATTTTACAATCTGCATCAAACCAGTTGTCATCTGTGGTCTTTTTTGTTTTGTTTTTTATCAATTTCACTTCTGCTTCTTTTGCCATTTGCCTGAATATATCGTTATGTTTTTTGCTGCTATATTGATGCCTTATTTTACTGTGAGTGAATGTGGTATCCAGAAAGGTATCTAAGAGTGTTTGGATATTTTGGTTACTGGTTGCTTTCTGTTATTCTTCTGTGTTGTTTTGAGCCCATCTATGAATTTCTGATGTTGTACTAATCTCTCTCTCGATCTCTCTACGACTCCGCCCTCTACCCTCTCTGTCTGTCCCCTGCCTGAGTTGACAGTGTAGATGAGGTGTGTGTTCTTCCCTGTGTCAGCTCTCTCTCATCTGGGTTATCTCTCTGTCTCCAGATGACCTCTCCTCTCCTCCATCTCTCCCTCTGTTTTCTAATTCCACCACTCCATCTTCACCTCTCCTTCTCTTGAAGATAAATCCCAGTCATATTAGCGTTTTATGGGAGACCTTTCACCCAATCTAGCCTAGATTCCAAGCTACATGTATTGGCTTGTCTAAACGGCACACGACTTATGTAACAGGCATGTCCTCATTGTAATGTGAGTGGAGAGGCCTTGTACTTCATGTCCATTAGCAGGCTTGTTAAAGCCGGTAGAATTGGACAGCCTGGCTCACTCATCCTGCTCTGACCGCGTGGCAGAGGAGTGCCGTAGTTGCACAAGCGGCGTCTTAATGCGTCCCTCTTTTCTCTTCGCTGTGTGTGTGTGCGCGTGTAGGCATGTGTGTGTGTAGGATAAGTGTCCTTGTAGTGAGGCATTTTTATGTGGCCCTCTTGCATCTTTAAACAGGTTGCGCTGAAGAGGGCCTGGCACACTGAGGCGGGGAGGAAACCAGGCCGCTGGGATGGGGGAGGAGAGAGGGAGAGAGAAATAGAGACAGTGGCTGAGAGGGAAGAAGAAGAGCGAAAGAGACAGAGGCTAAGAAAGAAATAGAGTGCAAAGATGCATCGAGGGAAGCAAAGACACAGAGTGGGAAGGAAAAAAGGACAAGGAAAGGCATAGCAAGGAGGGAGAGAGGAGAAAGAGGGCATCCAGTGCCTTTTCTTTTATTGTGGTCATTAATTAAGGTCTCATCATGGTCCCATTCCCCCGGGGAGAGGTGAGAGAGAAACAATTCAAATGATCCACGAGTAGACTCTGCTGCAGTTAACTAACACTTAAAGGAAAACTCCACTTAAATTATCTTTCTGGGGGGGGGGGGGGGGGTTCCCCATTAGTCCATTGTTGGTACAGTCCCAAAATGTTTTGCGTGTCAGCAGTCAAGTTTTCAAGATATTTCCAAACAGCACATCATCATGATGATGTGGCCGGTGACACTTTGCTTCTTGAAAGTCAAATATCTTTAAAATGTGACTGCTGACATGCAAAACATTTTGGGACTGTATCAAATCTAATTTTATTTAACAGAAGTTATTGCGGGTGTAGCGAAATGCTTGTGTTCCTAGCTCCAACAGTGCAATAGTATCTAACTAAATGCTTGTGTTCCTAGCTCCAACAGTGCAGTAGTATCTAACTAAATGCTGGTGTTCCTAGCTCCAACAGTGCAGTGGTATCTAACTAAATGCTGGTGTTCCTAGCTCCAACAGTGCAGTAGTATCTAACTAAATGCTGGTGTTCCTAGCTCCAACAGTGCAGTAGTATCTAACTAAATGCTGGTGTTCCTAGCTCCAACAGTGCAGTAGTATCTAACTAAATGCTGGTGTTCCTAGCTCCAACAGTGCAGTAGTATCTAACTAAATGCTGGTGTTCCTAGCTCCAACAGTGCAGTAGTATCTAACTAAATGCTGGTGTTCCTAGCTCCAACAGTGCAGTAGTATCTAACTAAATGCTGGTGTTCCTAGCTCCAACAGTGCAGTAGTATCTAACTAAATGCTGGTGTTCCTAGCTCCAACAGTGCTGTAGTATCTAACTAAATGCTGGTGTTCCTAGCTCCAACAGTGCAGTAGTATCTAACTAAATGCTGGTGTTCCTAGCTCCAACAGTGCAGTAGTATCTAACTAAATGCTGGTGTTCCTAGCTCCAACAGTGCAGTAGTATCTAACTAAATGCTGGTGTTCCTAGCTCCAACAGTGCAGTGGTATCTAACTAAATGCTGGTGTTCCTAGCTCCAACAGTGCAGTAGTATCTAACTAAATGCTGGTGTTCCTAGCTCCAACAGTGCAGTAGTATCTAACTAAATGCTGGTGTTCCTAGCTCCAACAGTGCAGTAGTATCTAACTAAATGCTGGTGTTCCTAGCTCCAACAGTGCAGTGGTATCTAACTAAATGCTGGTGTTCCTAGCTCCAACAGTGCAGTGGTATCTAACTAAATGCTGGTGTTCCTAGCTCCAACAGTGCAGTAGTATCTAACTAAATGCTGGTGTTCCTAGCTCCAACAGTGCAGTGGTATCTAACTAAATGCTGGTGTTCCTAGCTCCAACAGTGCAGTGGTATCTAACTAAATGCTGGTGTTCCTAGCTCCAACAGTGCAGTGGTATCTAACTAAATGCTGGTGTTCCTAGCTCCAACAGTGCAGTGGTATCTAACTAAATGCTGGTGTTCCTAGCTCCAACAGTGCAGTAGTATCTAACTAAATGCTGGTGTTCCTAGCTCCAACAGTGCAGTAGTATCTAACTAAATGCTGGTGTTCCTAGCTCCAACAGTGCAGTAGTATCTAACTAAATGCTGGTGTTCCTAGCTCCAACAGTGCAGTAGTATCTAACTAAATGCTGGTGTTCCTAGCTCCAACAGTGCAGTAGTATCTAACTAAATGCTGGTGTTCCTAGCTCCAACAGTGCAGTAGTATCTAACTAAATGCTGGTGTTCCTAGCTCCAACAGTGCAGTAGTATCTAACTAAATGCTGGTGTTCCTAGCTCCAACAGTGCAGTAGTATCTAACTAAATGCTGGTGTTCCTAGCTCCAACAGTGCAGTAGTATCTAACTAAATGCTGGTGTTCCTAGCTCCAACAGTGCAGTGGTATCTAACTAAATGCTGGTGTTCCTAGCTCCAACAGTGCAGTAGTATCTAGCAATACACAACAATACATATACATCTAAAAGAATGGAATTAAGAAATATGTCAATAATAGGAGGAGCAATGTCAGAGTGGCATTGCTTTCCCGGGCTGGTTGTAATAACACAAAAAAATAAACGTTCTGTGATAAAAATGTATGAAAAAAAATATACTGCCAGGTTCCTAAGGAGCTCGAAGCAGAGCTGCCATGTCTGAGAGAACTTTTGTCTTGTATGTTTTAGAAGCTTTATGGGGTAATTGTATCGAGCAACAACTGTTTAGCAAGCAGTAACTTGGATAGTAACTAATGTGAAGCTACCATATCTCATGCTTCATAATATGTACATAGATGTGTTGGAATTTCTATGTAGATAAGTGATTTTCTTAGCTGTGGGCCTAGTCGATGTGCCCTACACAGGTATATCCATATAAACAGTCTGCACTCAGCAGTGTGTCACACCTGTGTATGTTTTGACCTCAATGTGAAGGGAATGTTTCCCACTGCCATAGCTCCAACAGTTAGTTATCCTTGAAGAGCACTGTCCCTGTCCTGTCTGTTTATTGGAGTGAAGAAGGAACACAGCTATTGATTTTCATTACGCTCCCTCCGTGTCTGGCATAAATGACAACCTGTTGCCCCTCGCTGTGAATACGCAAATATCACACTTGCCCTGTGCTTTGCTTCACTGTGCTGCGGCACTGAACTACAGCACGCCGGCCCGGAATGGGTAATGTCATTTTCGAACAACCCCCTCTTCTCCAGTGCGAACAGCATTAGTCTTGACTATTTACCCAGGAAAGTGGGAATAATTCCCTTCCTTAGAGTCTTGACATGGCGCTGCATCTGAAAGAGACATCCAGGGATCATAACCTGGCCCAGTCCAACCCAATGTGGTTATTGGGTTATTGTTTATCTGCTCTCTCGTTCCCAGACACACGCATGTACACACACACACACAGTATGCACACTTTCTATCTCTGCTCCCTCTCTCTGAGACTGTTTGATTGTGGCTGGGATAATATATATATATATATATATTTTTTTTTTTTTTAAATAAAAAAATATTTATTTAACTAAGCAAGTCACTTAAGAACAAATTCTTATTTACAATGACAGCTTACCGGGGAACAGTTATATTTTTACAAATTATTTTACCTTTATTTAACTAGGCAAGTCATTTCACTGACGGCCTAGGAACAGTGGGTTAACTGCCTTGTTCAGGGGCAGAATGACAGATTTTTACCTTGTCAGCGAGAGGATTCGATCTTGCAACCTTCGATCTTGCAACCTTTCGGTTACTAGCCCAACGCTCTAACCACTAGGCTACCTGCCGCCCCAAATATAATATGCAAATATACAGTTGTGGCCAAAAGTTGAGAGAATGACCACAAATATACATTTTCACAAAGTCTGCTGCCTCAGTTTGTATGATGGCAATTTGCATATACTTCAGAATGTTATGAAGAGTGCTCAGATGAATTGCAATTAATTGCAAAGTCACCCTTTGCCATGGGGAACTGATTCCCCCAAAAACATTACCACTGCATTTCATTACCACTGCATTTCTGAAAATGGACCAGCTGACATGTCAGTGATTCTCTGGTTAACACAGGTGTGAGTGTTGACGAGGACAAGGCTGGAGATCACTCTGTCATGCTGATTGAGTTCGAACAACAGACTGGAAGCTTCAAAAAGAGGGTGGTGCTTGGAATCATTGTTCTTCCTCTGTCTACCATGGTTACCTGCAAGGAAACATGTGCCGTCATCATTGCTTTGCACAAAAAGGGCTTCACAGGCAAGGATATTGCTGCCAGTTAGATTGCACCTAAATCAATCATTTGTCGGATCATCAAGAACTTCAAGGAGAGCGGTTCAATTGTTGTGAAGAAGGCTTCAGGCCGCCCAAGAAAGTCCAGCTAGCGCCAGGACCGTCTCCTAAAGTTGATTCAGCTGCGGGATCGGTGCACCACCAGTACATAGCTTGCTCAGGAATGGCAGCAGGCAGGTGTAAGTGCATCTGCACGCACAGTGAGACGAAGACCTTTGGAGGATGGCCTGGTGTCAAGAAGGGCAGCAAAGAAGCCACTTCTCTCCAAGAAAAACATCAGGTACGGACTGATACTCTGCAAAAGGTACACGGATTGGACTGCTGAGGACTGGGGTATAGTCATTTTCTCTGATGAATCCCCTTTCCGATTGTTTGGGGCATCTGGAAAAAAAGCTTGTCCGGAGACAAGGTGAGTTCTCAGTCCTGTGTCATGCCAAAAGTAAAGCATCCTGAGACCATTCATGCGTCTTTTCAGCCAAGGGAGTGGGCTCACTCACAATTTTGCCAAAGAACACAGCCATGAATAAAGAATGGTACCAACACATCCTCCGAGAGCAACTTCTCTCAACCATCCAGGAACAGTTTGGTCACGAACAATGCCTTTTCCAGCATGATGGAGCACCTTGCCATAAGCCAAAAGTAATATTTGAGTCGATATTTGGGTCCATGGCCAAGAAACTCCCAATACCTTAATCCCATTGAGAACTTGTGGTCAATTGTCAATAAAAGACTGACACAAATGCTTGTAATTATACTTCGGAATTCCGTAGTAACATCTGGCAAAAAATATCTAAAGACACTGATGCAGCGAACTTTTTGGAAATTAATATTTGTGTCATTCTCAACACTTTTGGCCACGACTGTACATTTGCAGATGAGATGCCTGGACGCTGAGCGTTTGTGAAGACCTGTATTACTGTGAGCACTTGAACACATTGTCCCATTTCCACTCCTTTCCTCCTTCAGTCGGTTTTAAGAGCTTTCATTGTCTTCCCCTGGATAGCCCCTTTAGATGAGGGCTATAGACCATCTCACTCTCTCTCTCTCACTTTCATTTCCCTCCTTTATTCAGCGCTCTAGAAACGGGCCTGGAAATGGAATGAGCGTCTGAAGGAAGGAAGGGAGGAGAGAAAGTAAAGGGCAAATTTAAAAGGGATTTGTCTTTCAGCTCCTAGTTGAATGTAAATTCCCTGATTGTGACAGAAAATATGTAGTCTTCCGCCCCCCCAGTAAGTGTCCAAATTCCCACTCTGGGAGATTTAAGTCTTCCTTTCAAACATAATGTTAAGGTATAGACGGCCTAAGTGGAGAGATGGAGGATGCTACAGTATTATCTTCACTGTCGCCCTACTGCTGCTATCTAATGCTGTCTGTTCAATACTGAGTTCATTGTCAAAATAACTCAGGATATGTTAGAACATTTGTTTAGTTGTGTAATTCTGTCTCTCTCTCTCTCTGCAGGCTGAACCTGAGGGATTCTCTCACTTCCATCTCTACGTGTGTGCTGCTTTCCTGGTACGATGGAGGAAAGAGATTCTGGACCAGAGAGATTTCCAGGTAAGAGAGAAGGATGGAAATGTATGGTGTCGTACCTACATCACCTTTTACTGAGGTCCTGGGTGAGAAAAATACCCCCTTTTTAATAGTGATGTTTCCATGGCTTTTTATTTGGAAGAGTGAGTTCTCTGACTCTATCCCCATGTTGCTCTATTTAAGAAAGGCTGTCATTTGGACGTTGGTCATTTGGCCACAAAGGGTGCTGTTTAAAAGTAGTGCATTGTTTATACAGGGAATAGGGTGTCATTTGAGACTGTGCCACTAAGTATGAATGTGAGTCCCAGTAGGGCTGAGCAGAGTGTGCCAGCCAGTGTGATCTTCTCTCCAGCACATCCCAGCCCAGCACTGCGCTCATCATTAACTACAGGGATCAGGGGTCATATTGGCTGCATTAGTGGGATGACAGCAGCAGCTGCTGCAAGGTGACATTGGCATGAAGCAGGAATCAGACTTTGGGCCCTGCCCCCTAGTTCCTCTCTTCTCTCTGTTTCTCTTATTGACTGAGGTATCTTCTCTTGTCTTCCCCTGCATGCATCTTCTCCTCTGTTGAAAAATACCTCTCAACCACGCTCTGAACAGTTTTGGGTCAATGGATGCTGCTTCAGCTTTAATGAGACACGTTTCCAAGTTCTCCTTTCCTCTCCCTCCTAGTCCCTCATTACCCTTCCTCTCCCTCCTAGTCCCTCATTACCTTTCCTCTCCCTCCTAATCCCTCATTACCCTTACTCTCCCTCCTAGTCCCTCATTACCCTTACTCTCCCTCCTAGTCCCTCATTACCCTTACTCTCCCTCCTAGTCCCTCATTACCCTTACTCTCCCTCCTAGTCCCTCATTACCCTTACTCTCCCTCCTAGTCCCGCATTACCCTTACTCTCCCTCCTAGTCCTGCATTACCCTTACTCTCCCTCCTAGTTCCGCATTACCCTTACTCTCCCTCCTAGTCCCGCATTACCCTTACTCTCCCTCCTGGTCCCGCATTGCCCTTCCTCTCCCTCTTAGTCCCTCATTACCCTTCCTCTCACTCCTAGTCCCTCATTACCCTTCTTCTCCCTCCTAGTCCCTCATTACCCTTCCTCTCCCTCCTTTTCCCACCCTCCTCCTTCTTCCCTCTCTGTGCAGATTGAATTGAAACTGGTGTGTGGTTGAATATGCAGAGGTTCAGTGGTGCATGTCGCGAGGGGATCTGTGTGTGTGTGTGTGTGAGCATGCGCCTGTGTGTGTGTCCGTGTGTCGCAGTTGATTTATAGTGTTTACAGTGCCCACTGATTTAGTATTATCCCTGCTGCACCGCTGCACCACACACACACAGCTTGGCATGCAGACTGCCACCGACGCGCCAGAGGCACTAACACTCGCGTCCATCTATCCTCTTTTCGTCCTCCCCTGGGAGAGAGAGGGGGGTCTCTCTCTCTTCTCCGTCTTTATTTCATCTCTCTTACCTCTCCCTCCATCTTCATTTAATCTCTCTCTCTTTCTCCGTCTTTATTTCATCTCTCTTACCTCTCCCTCGTCTTCATTTAATCTCTCTTACCTCTCCCTCCGTCTTTATTTCATCTCTCTCTACCTCTCCCTCCGTCTTTATTTCATCTCTCTCTTACCTCTCCCTCCGTCTTCATTTCATCTCTCTCTTACCTCTCCCTCCGTCTTTATTTCATCTCTCTCTACCTCTCCCTCCGTCTTCATTTCATCTCTCTCTTACCTCTCCCTCTGTCTTTATTTCATCTCTCTCTACCTCCGTCTTTATTTCATCTCTCTCTTACCTCTCCCTCCGTCTTTATTTCATCTCTCTCTTACCTCTCCCTCCGTCTTCATTTCATCTCTCTCTTACCTCTCCCTCTGTCTTTATTTCATCTCTCTCTACCTCCGTCTTTATTTCATCTCTCTCTTACCTCTCCCTCCGTCTTCATTTCATCTCTCTCTACCTCTCCCTCTGTCTTTATTTCATCTCTCTCTACCTCCGTCTTTATTTCATCTCTCTCTACCTCTCCCTCCGTCTTCATTTCATCTCTCTCTTACCTCTCCCTCTGTCTTTATTTCATCTCTCTCTACCTCCGTCTTTATTTCATCTCTCTCTTTCTCCGTCTTTATTTCATCTCTCTCTACCTCTCCCTCCATCTTTATTTCATCTTTCTCTACCTCTCCCTCCGTCTTTATTTCATCTCTCTCTACCTCTCCCTCCGTCTTTATTTCATCTCTCTCTACCTCTCCCTCCGTCTTTATTTCATCTCTCTCTTACCTCTCCCTCCGTCTTCATTTCATCTCTCTCTTTCTCCGTCTTTATTTAATCTCTCTTACCTCTCCATCCGTCTTTATTTAATCTCTCTCTACCTCTCCCTCCGTCTTTATTTCATCTCTCTCTACCTCTCCCTCCGTCTTCATTTCATCTTTCTATTACCTCTCCCTCCGTCTTTATTTCATCTTTCTATTACCTCTCCCTCCGTCTTCATTTCATCTCTTTCTACCTCTACCTCCCCACAATGACAAATAAAAATAAAATAAAAAATAATTTTTTTCTTCTCATTTATGAAAAATTTAAAACTATTACATTTACATAAGTATTCAGACCCTTTACTCAGTACTTTTTTGAAGCACCTTTGGCAGCATTTACAGCCTTAAGTCTTATTGGGTATGACGCTACAAGCTTGGAACACCTGTATTTGGGGAGTTTCACCCCTTCTCTGCAGATCCTCAAGTTCTGTCAGGTTGGATGGGGAGCGTTGCTGCACACAGGTCTCTCCTGAGATGTTCAATCAGGTTCAAGTCCGGGCTCTGGCTGGGCCACTCAAGGACATTCACAGACTTGTCCCGAAGCCACTCCTGCGTTATCTTGGCTGTTCATCAGACCAGAGAATTTTGTTTATCAAGTTCTGAGTCTATTTAGAATTCCTTTTAGAAAACTCCAAGCGGGCTGTCAGGTGCCCTTTTCTGAGGAGTGGCTTCCGTGTGGCCACTCTACCATAAAGGCTTGATTGAGTCCTGCAGATATGGTTGTCCTTTTTAGAAGGTCCTCCCATTTCCAGAAGAACTCTAGAGCTCTGTCAGTGACCATCGAGTTCTTGGTCACCTCCCTGACCAAGGCCCTTCTCCCCCGACTGCTCAGTTTGGCCGGGCGGCCAGCTCTAGGAAGAGTCTTGGTGGTTCCAAACTTCTTCCATTTAACAATGACGGACACCACTGTGGTTCTTTGGGGACCTTCAATGCTGCAGAAATGTTTTGGTACCCTTCCCCATATCTGTGCCTCGACACAATCCTGTCTCGAATCTCTAAGACAATTCCTTCCACCTCACGGCTTGGTTTTTGCTCTGACATGAACTGTCAACAATGGGAACTTATATAGACATGTGTATGCCTTTCCGAATCATTTCCAATCAATTGAATTTAACATTGAATTTGTAATACATTTGCCAAGATTTATGAAAACCTGTTTTCGCTTTGTCACTATTGGTTATTGCATTTCGCTACACTCGCATTAACATCTGCTAACCATGTGTATGTGACAAATCACATTTTATTTTATTTTATTTTATTGTGCGTAGATTGAGTAAGCCATTTTAGAATAAGCCTGTAACGTAACAAAATATGGGACGAGTGAAGGGGGTCTGAATACTTTCCGAAGGCACTGTGTTCCACCGTCATCACTGACTTACACCTCTACCTTACACCCGCTGTGAAACCTCATGAGAAAATGTCTACCTTTTTGACTGTAGTGCTGAGGGCCGTGTTCACGTTTCTTCTTACTTAATTGCCTACAGTATGGTTGTACTTGGAATGGGATGGACGTTTGGCATTTCCCTCTCTGGATAAGGAGGGGAGGGGGGAGGGGGGGGCATATACGAGCGCTATAGGCAGAGAGAAGTGTGATTATGGGAACTGAAATGAGTGTTCAATCTAAAGGTGTGGATTGGCTACACAATGAGTCACCATGGCGAACGTGTCACAAAATGAGACTTGGGTTAATGCCGCTGTGCGCGCGAGGGTGTGAGTCTGTGCGTGTGTGTGGCTGACATTCTCCCTGTCAGTGTTCTGCACCTCCTGCTCTGACTGTGCTTTGACCATCTGCAGCCCCAGCTAGCCAGTCCCCTCCTCTGTACTGACCACTGATGTCCTGACGGCCAGGCCTATTCTTGGCAGAAGGGCTGGTAATAAGTTTGACCTAATTAGGCAGCCAGGCAGCAGAGGACCAGAATTTGACAGTAGACTAGAGCCAGTCTCAGGTCCATTATGTATCAGCCAGGCAGGGGAGGACCAGAGACCAGAGCTGGACAGGAGTCACAAGACGGACAGACGCAGACCTTGCCTACTTCCTTCATCCCAGGCCAAGGCCTGCTGTTCAGGCCAACCTGCCTCAAGCAAACCCACCCCAGTAATAGGGCTTTGGTCCCTAGAAAAACTAACCTACTTCTGGGTTTCTTCCCTTCTAACTCGCATCCAAGACTGGGTCTTTGGCTCCCAGCTAGCTAACCCACCCTAGTCTTTGGCTTTGCCCCTAATAAGTGGCTTTGACTTTGACCTTAGCCTTCATCAAACTGACCTCGGACTCTAGTTGATATCCCCAGTAAATCCCCCCCACAGTGGGGCTGGTCCCCACCAGCAGCCCACCCACCCTGACTCCAGCCCAGCTCCAGGCCCTTGGCACCATCTCCACAGATTGGCCAGGCCTCAGAGCCTGCTCCATTACTCCCACAAACAGTCTGTCTCTCTCAGCAGTGACCTTTCATCTGGGTCTTTTTGATTACCATGCAGTGACAGTTCAGAGCACACTAACTCACATGGTTCTGCTCTCCTCTCACACCGTACTGTACTCTTCTGGTCGCTCCAGGCTACTCTTGCTCGCACTCGCTGTCTGCGTCTCAAATGGTTCCCTTTCCCTTATATAGTGGACTACTTTTGACCAGAGCCCTATGGGCCCTCGTCAATAGTAGCGCACTATAAATGGAATAGGGTGCGGTTTGAGACACGCACTCTGCCGCTCTCCTCACTGGACTACAGCAAGGCTCAGGACTGATGAAGTGAACACTAGGCCCGCCCTGGTAGGGTTTAGCTAGTAAATGACATGAGTGATGATTAAAATAAAAAACGGGCTTCAGTAATCTATAATTCACTGCTTCCTTGTTGTTGGATCGTGGGGGGGGGGGTTCGTTTCAACACAATTCAACTCCATGCGGAATAGAAAATGTAATTGACTCTGAGTCGAAAGGGGTATTGCATCCCTCCTGCACCTCCAGTAAACTGAATGACCCATAGAGGAGTGCAGGGCATAGGGATGCCATGGCTCTGTTAGGCTGTTAGCTTGGCATTAGCCTGGAGGGATAATGACAGCTTCCTGTGGTTCAGACCTTGTTCTGGTCAGCCTCTCTAATCACAGAGTCTCTGAGTATGTTCCTCTATCTCCCAAGAGCACTGCTTGTGACACAGAGTGCATCGGATTTGTTTGTGTGGGTGTGTGCACATGCATGTGCAGACACAGAGTTGAAGCGTTTTCTTGTTGTGTGTGTGTGTTGAGAGAGTTGAAGAGTTCACCGTGTGTGGGTGTGCGCGCACGCATGTCTGTGTGTGTTTATGAGCACTTGTCCGTGTGACTCCTCTCTCCACTGTGCCTGCCGTCTGCTCTCCTCTTTTTCCCCTCTCCCCTCCTTGGCCCCCTTGCCGTGAGCCACCACAGGGCCACAGACAGCCAAATGTCAGAGCCCGCTGGCATGTACTGAGGCCAATATGCAGCAAATGAGCCCTCATTATCTATTTGTTTATCACATAATGGGAAGCCTTTTCTCAGGCTAATGAAACAGACACACAGGCTGCAGCCCAAAATGGCATCCTATTCCCTCAACTGCTTTTCAACAGGACTCTGGTCAAAGGTTGTGTGCTATATAGGGAATAAGGGTGCCATTTGGGATTCATCCAAAGATTCCTTTTCCTCCCAGTCTCTGATCAGCGACTACATTTCCCCCGGCCTCTGGTTTCACAGAAAATGTTGATCAAACTGGTCTACAAATCAGGTCAGAATCTAGGCCCACCATCTTGTAATGCATCCTGGACCTTACCTTAAAGCTAGAATCATTATATGGTGAAACTGCCACGTCTGTTTGGGATATCACAACGCCAAAGACGTTCCCGCTATCAACGAACACTGTTTTTTTTTTTTTTTTTTTTATACCTCTGACGTCATCGCACGTGCGTGAGAACAGCAGAATATGTACTGCGATATGTTTGACCATGCTGCTGGATGCTCCTCTCCTCCGTTGAATCGGCGAAACCAAAATGTTGACAAGCACTGGGGTGAATATCTTTACTGCAGGATATAACCTGTGCTTTATATGGCTTATATACAGGTTTTACTTAAAACAAGCCATTCCTATGCTCCTACAGGTTCCTTAGAGCATCATTTGCCTGTCTAAAGTCAGCAGTCTACAAGCAGTCTAGCGCTAGCTGCTGTCTTAGCTGTCCATTACCTGTCCTATTCAGTTGTCTTTGTCCTGCCATACACCAGAGGCTGGCTCACCTGACACCTCCCACACGCCTTTCCTCCCAGCTTAGCCCTGTACAGATCAAGATGCCTCACACACGGCCTCTGTCACCCTCTCTATCTCTGTGTGTCTGTCTGTCCAGGCTTCCTCTCTGGTGAAGGACACCAAAATTAAATCTAGAATTCCTATTTCGCAACAAAGCCTCCTTCACTCATGCTGCCAAACACACCCTCGTAAAACTGACCATCCTACTGATCCTCGACTTCGGCGATGTCATTTATAAAATAGCTTCCAACACTCTACTCAACAAATTGGATGCAGTCTATCACAGTGCCATCCGTTTTGTCACCAAAGCCTCATATACTAACTAGAGGTCGACCGATTAATCGGAATGGCCGATTTAATTGGGGCCGATTTTCAAGTTTTCATAACAATCGGAAATCTGTATTTTTGGACAGCGATTTGGCCAATTTTTTTAATGAATTTAAAACATTTTTTTTACACCTTTTATTTAATCTTTATTTAACTAGGCAAGTCAGTTAAAGAACACTTTCTTATTTTCAATGATGTCCTAGGAACGGTGGGTTAACTGCCTCGTTCAGGGGCAGAACGACTGTTTTTTTACCTTGTCGGGGGATTCAATCATGCAACCTTACAGTTAACTAGTCCCAACGCTCAAACCACCTGATTACATTGCACTCCACGAGGAGACTGCCTGTTATGCGAATGCAGTAAGCCAAGGTAAGTTGCTAGCTAGCATTAAACTTATCTTGTAAAAAACTATCAATCAATCATAATCACTAGTTAACTACACATGGTTGATGATATTACTAGTTTATCTAGTGTGGGGAAATGGAGGGAAATGGAGCTACTACTTGGAGGCAAAGATCTTCACCGTTGTCACAGACCATGCTGCTCTGCAGTGGGTTCTGGCATCAGGCAAGACCAACAGCCGTCTTATTCGCTGGTCTATCAGACTGCAGAAGTTTGACTTCATCCATTGAGTATCCCAAAGGAAAACTGAACATTGTACCAGATGACCTTTCTCGGATTACAGAGACTGCCAATGTTTGTCCTCCCTTGTGCAGTACTTATACTACCGCTAAATCTCTGGATGATTCCTTTCCTCTGGATGATGAGTGTACGGAGAGCACAGCAGAAGGATGCTGCCATCATGGTGATCCACAAGAGTCTGTCGGAAGAAGACTCCAAGAGTCGCTTCAATGATAAGTATAGCATAATTCAGGATAAAGTGTATCGAAAAACTCCAAGAGGGGATGGAATACACAGTACCCATTATCGCGTCTTCATTCCCTCTACATTGAGTGACCAGATAATCCAAGCTTATCATGCCAATCCCATGAGTGGCCATCTTGGAGTTTTTAAAAGTTATCGAAGACTACAAGAGGTGGTTTACTGGCCAGGCATGTGGGTTGATACCCGGAAGTTTGTACAGCAGTGTGAAGTCTGCCAGAAATACAAACCAGACATTGGCAGACCTGCCGGGAAAATGCAGCAGACCGTGGTGAACCATCCAAATGAAATGTTGGGAATTGACCTCATGGGACCTTTTCCTCCCAGCCGGGGGACACGGAATGAATTTTTATTGGTGGTAGTGGACTACTACACACACTGGGTGGAGTTGTTTCCCCTCCGCAAAGTCACTGCATCAGCCATTGCTCTAATTCTGAGAAGGGAGGTCTTTACCAGATTTGGGATTCCAGACCAAATCCTCTCTGACCGAGGTCCGCAGTTCATATCAGGAATCTACAAAGAGCTCTGTACCTACTGGGGTGTAATTGCCAAGTTGACCACAGCCTATCATCCTCAGACCAACCTGACCGAGAGGGTAAACCGAACCCTGAAGGGGATGATTGCTTCATTCGTGGGGGATCAGCACACAAGGTGGGATCAGCATCTTCCAGAATTTCGCTTTGCACTGAACTCTGCCGTGCAGGAGACTTCTGGGGTCACTCCCGCCGAACTCCTCCTGGGAAGACCACTAAAAGGTCCGATGGACAGGGTCTTGCAAAGTTTGAATGTTTCACCTGACTGCCCAGCGTTTGATGCCGTACAACACCACCACACCTTGCTAGCCAGAGTGGAGGCCAGCAAAACCAAAGCCAAACAACGACAGCTGAGAAACTATGACAAACATAGACGAGACGTGTGTTTTCCACCCCAGTCTCATGTTTGGGTACGTTCACATCATCTGTCAAAGGCATCTAAGAAGTTCACTGCCAAGCTAGCTTCGAGATGGAAAGGTCCATACCGTGTAGTGCAGCAGTTGGGACCAGTGAACTACTTGGTCTGTTTGGAGGACACTGGGGAAGATGTCAGGACAGTGCATGTTGTTGACCTAAAGCCCTGCTACCCTACGGCAGAGGAGCTGGATCGCAGGCAAAAGCAACACCTGCAGGACCTCTTCGTGGAGGACTCTGATGAGGAGGACTTCCCTGGTTTTGTGTAGCAGGAACATGAACCTGTCAAGGCCTGCATCCTCTGTTAATACAGGCATTGTTTTTTCATGGGGGGAGGAGTGTGGCGAAATCTGCACGGAGCCTTCACCGTGCACTGCCACTTTAAAAGAGCATGAGCAGTAAGGAAGGAGAAAATAAAGAGGGCTCATTCAGCTCTTTGGAGGGGCTCTTTGGTGGCGCGACAGTTTGATTGTGTGCTGTGCTGCAGAAGTTTTGTTTGTTTTCAGCGTGTGTAGTTTATAGAGTATTTAACTCAATCATCGGTGTAATCGCACTAGGTCGTGGTTGTTTTCGTTTGGGACCGCGCCCGTTATGGATCGCATGGATTAGTAGCAACATTTTTGCGAAGCTTTAACATACAAACCAACAAAACCATTGGACAGTCAGACAGTACACCTGCACGCCTGAAGACCACAGCTTAGATCTCTCTTGTTATCTTTTTCTCTCTTTCACTTCCCTCTCATTCCAGTCCTTTACCCTGCAACAGACTCTCTATTTTTCAAATGCACTTCCCATTGAAGTTCATTAGAGCTGGACTATTATTTCCCTGCCAGAAGTATTTGGATGGACATTTTAGTAGGTTGCTTGCAAGTTGTATATTATGTGTACTGTATTGAGGTGGGGTGTACTAATGACGTGGCCGAGAAGACTGTGGACATTTTTAAGGCCTTTGTGTCGATGAACACCCCCCACATTCATACCCTCTGCACTCATCCACTAGAAAATAATACAGATTATTGCAAGTCCTATGTTGATGACTGGGTTCGTTCTTGTATGAAGTTGCTGTTAAATTGCTCTGCCATTATTAGTATTAGTATTATTGTATGAGGTATTCTTGTTTGGGCTACCCCTGTGCTGTGGGTTTTATATGGTGTGTATTCTTTTTTTCACTCCACTGGCTATCTGGTAAACAGGCTACACTCTAGGCAGTCTCTTCTGCTGATGTGTGTGGGTCTGGTAGTGGTACTCTCTCTATTCTACTCTTTTCCTTTCGGCATGGTTAATACCTGCCTGGCGCCCGAACAAAATCTTTCTTTACCCCTCTCTAATAAATACCGCTACAGCGTGTCCTGCGTTGCATATAATCGATGCGGTGCGCATCGTTGTTCCAATGTGTACCTAACCATAAACATCAACGCCTTTCTTAAAATCAATACACAGAAGTATATATTTTTAAACCTGTATATTTAGCTAAAAGAAATCCAGGTTAGCAGGCAATATTAAACAGGTGAAATTGTGTCACTTCTCTTGCATTTATTGCACGCAGTCAGTGTATACGCAACAGTTTGGGCCGCCTAATTTGCCAGAATTTTACGTAATTATGACATAGCATTGAAGATTGTGCAATGTAACAGCAATATTTAGACTTATGGATGCCACCCATTTGATAAAATACGGAACGGTTCCGTATTTCACTGCAAGAATAAACATCTTGTTTTCGAGATGATAGTTTCCGGCATTGCGCTGTTTGTGACTTTAAGCCTATCAACTCCCGAGATTTAGGCTGGTGTAACCCATGTGAAATGGCTAGCTAGTTAGCGGGGTGCGCGCGAATAGCTTTTCAAACGTCACTCGCTCTGAGACTTGGAGTGGTTGTTCCCCTTGCTCTGCATGGGTAACGCTGCTTCGAGGATTGCTGTTGTCGTTGTGTTCCTGGTTCGAGCCCAGGGAGGAGCGAGGAGAGGGACGGAAGCTATACTGTTACACTGGCAATACTAAAAAGTGCCTATTAGAACATCCAATAGTCAAAGGTTAATGAAATACAAACGGTATAGAGAGAAATAGTCCTATAATTCCTATAATAACTTCAACCTAAAACTTCTTACCTGGGAATATTGAAGACCCATGTTAAAAGGAACCACCAGCTTCCATATGTTCTCATGTTCTGAGCAAGGAACTTAAACGTTAGCTTTTTTACATGGCAAATATTTGACTTTTACTTTCTTCTCCAACACTTTGTTTTTGCATTATTTAAACCAAATTGAACATGTTTCATTATTTATTTGAGGCTACATTGATTTTATTGATGTATTAAGTTCAAATAAGTGTTCATTCAGTATTGTTGTAATTGTCATTATTACAAATACAATTTTAAAAAATCGGCCGATTTAAATCTAATACTAACCACCACTGCGACCTGTACGTTCTCGTTGGCTGGCCCTCGCTTCATACTCGTCGCCAAACCCACTGGCTCCAGGTCATCTACAAGTTTCTGCTGGGAAAAGCCCCGCCTTATCTCAGCTCACTGGTCACCATAGCAGCACCCACTCGTAGCACGCGCTCCAGCAGGTATATCTCACTGGTCACCCCCAAAGCCAATTCCTCCTTTGGTCACCTTTCCTTCCAGTTCTCTGCTGCCAATGACTGGAACGAACTGCAAAAATCACTGAAGCTGGAGACTCATATCTCCCTCACTAACTTTAAGCACCAGCTGTCAGAGCAGCTCACAGATCACTGCACCTGTGTATAGGCCATCTGTAAACAGCCTATCCAACTACCTCATCCCCATACTGTATTTATTTATCTTGCTCCTTTGCACCCCAGTATCTCTACTTGCACATTCATCTTCTGCACATCTACCATTCCAGTGTTTAATTGCTATATTGTAATTACTTTGCCACCATGGCCTATTTATTGCCTTACCTTATCTTTGCACTCACTGTATATATATTTTTTTTCTACTGTATTATTGACTGTAGGTTTTGTTTATTCCATGTGTAACTCTGTGTTGTTGTATGTCGAACTGCTATGCTTTTTCTTGGCCAGGTCGCAGTTGCAAATGAGAACTTGTTCTCAACTAGCCTTCCTGGTTAAATAAAGGTGAAATAAACAAATTAAAAATCTGTGATCTTTGTGACCAATACCCCTGAGTCTGAAAGCAGTAGAACACATTTAACTATTGATAGATGGATGGTGTGAGGGAGAAATAAAATCGAAACGGGTGGAATCAATCTTCCAGTGTTGTAACAGTTTTGATTTAAATCGAGTTTAGCCTCCAATGGTAAGGGCTTGGAGTTGAGACGCTGTCGTGCAGGGGTTGTTGCATGGTTCACCCAGGGTTCTGTAAATCTGTATCTGTTCACAGTTCTACACCACAGCCCAGGAGCGCTTACCCTGACACACATTTAGTCACGAGCAATGGCACGCACACGCACGAGATGGCCCCAGCAGCTCCCGCAGCCAATCAAGCATGTGAAGCAGAAAACTTGAAGTTATGTGCTCTCATAATGGACATCGTACATGAGTACAGGCCTTAATTAAAAAGAGAGGATGTATGGCCACGTGATAACCTGCATGTTAACTCACACTTAGAATATCACCTTATATAATACACACCTCTCTCACGCGGTATCATTCATTCCCTGCAGTTGCTGTTCAAATTTTCTCCAGCCATATATCACTTGGTTTATTAACTTTTTGACAATACAAATGCATACAATTTAACATTTACATCCACACATTTCAACAAACATGAATGACCTCACACTTGCTCAGTCCCACATGTTCCCACAGTAACCTCGCCCATCCTGCCCGTCTCACAATAACACTTTCTCATTTCTCATCCCCTGGACAGCTCTAGTGCTTGCAATACTTTATGCCATATAGCTTCAAACTGCACTATTCTGCCTCTCTGTAGCCCACATTTTTTTCAGTATTTAATGTGTTTGAGACATCCAGTGTCTTAACCATAGAGGGTCATTTAATTTCCAGTTGTTTAGCAAACCTTTTTCAAAATGATTGATGAAAAAGTACAGTCAGTCCAACACATTGGGTATTCCCCTCATATGCCATGTCTTAAATTATGCAGATGGGCAGATTTAAAGATAATTTATATTGTAAAACTTCTGACAGCCAACACTCTAACTCTGCCCGTAACTTTTGGACTTCATAGCACTCCCAGAAAGCATGAATCATTGAGTCACTGTTAGTTTTAGACATTACTCTGCCGTTGTGCTGTAAAATTTGGGATTTTTGTCTCTTGTATAAACATTTCTGTACATTAGTTTATACTGGATTAAGCATACATTTTGTTTATGTTCCAACACTTGTGTGCCAATATCAGTTATTTTTAGGTCTTGGTTACAATAGTTAATTTATTTTTTCCAAAGAGATTCAGTTGGATAGGCTTTCTGCAATGTTTTGTACATCTTACCTCGTATGAGTATCCTTTTCTTACTCAAATAGAATTCCCTCATTTGCTTTGATGTCCAAAAGTTTTCAGATCAATATTTCATGACATACAACTTTTAAGTTGCTTGCATTTGACAATGTATACGTTGGTCAGTCCAAAATTCCTTTCTTAATTCTGTCATGTCAGTAATTGTATTTCCTATTGCCAAGTTATTTATGGTTTCCATGCAGGCCAATTCATCGGTGAATTCTGAAAAGCTTTCCAAGTATTGTTCCATAGTGGTGTATTTTTAGGGATTGATATTGGTTCTTGTAGAATCTGTTTCATTTTCTTCCATATTGTTATAGTTTTCAATGTTCTTACCTCCATCCTTTGAAAAAAGACATGAAAAGATTCTGGGGATGATCATGTGCATCTTCAGTATGTACCCGTTGTTCCTCTTTAGTGCATTTAACTATATGTTGCAAGTAAAAGCCTTGGGTGGCGAGTTGATACATTTCTACATCTGGAAGGTTAAAACCACCCTCAGAACTATGAGCATGCAATACTTTACCATTTATTCTATTTGATATGCTTTCATGTTGTTGAGTAATGGATAAGTAATCTTTACATATTTGTTTGTCACTTTCTGCAAAAAGGAGGGGGAAGAGAGGGCATCCCTGTCTCGTTCCCCTTTTCTAAAGAAATATCATCACATAATGTGTTATTTGTTTCTGGAGAGTTGAAGGGTACCAAAGTTTTGACTAGAAAAGGACATTCAAGATGATTGGAAGCCTTTTTGGCTTTTTTATTGTATTGTACTGAAACTTGTTCTTGTATTTGTTTTTAAGTGTCTGTTTTAATAAACCTTGTTTGATTAATATGTATCAAGTCTGATAAGATCTTTTGTAATTCTGTTGCTTATGAGTTCTTATTATTTTGTTGTCACAATTTATTCAACTTATGTGTCTGTATTCTGCAGACTGAAATAACTGTTTGATACATGTACAGTTGAAGTCGGGAGTTTGCATGACCTGAAAGGCCGCTCAGCAAGGAAGAAGCCACTGCTTCAAAACTGCCATAAAAAAGCTAGACTACGATTTGCAACTGCTCATGGGTACAAAGATCATACTTTTTGGAGAAATGTCCTCTGGTCTGATGAAACAAAAGTACAACTGTTTAGCCATAATGATCATCGTTATGTTTGGAGGAAAAAGGGGGATGCTTGCAAGCCGACGAATACCATCCCAAGCGTGAAGCACGATGGTGGCAGCATCATGTTGTGGGGGTGCTTTACTGCAGGAGGGACCGATGTGGAAGGAAAATTGAGGAAGAAAATGATGTGGATATATTGACGCAACATCACAAGACATCAGTCAGGAAGTTAAAGCTTGGTCGGAAATGGGTCTTCCAAATGGAATATGGTAAAATGGCTTAAGGACAACAAAGTCAAGGTATTGGAATGGCCATCACAAAGCCCTGACCTCAATCCTATAGAAAATGTGTGGGCAGAATTGAAAAAGCATGTGTGAGCAAGGAGGCCTACAAACCTGACTCCGTTACACTAGCTATGTCAGGAGGAATGGGCCAAAATCCACCCAACTTATTGTGGAAGGCTACCCGAAACGTTTGACCCAAGTGAAACAATTTAAAGGCATTGCTCCCAAATACCAATTGGGTGTATGTAAACTTCTGACCCCACTGGGAATGTAATGAAATAAATAAAAGTTTAAATAACTCATTCTCACTACTATTATTCTGACATTTCACATTCTTAAAATAAAGTGGTGATCCTAACTGACCTAAGACTATGACTTTTTATTAGGATGAAATGTCAGAAATGGTGAAAAACTGAGTTTAAATGTATTTGGCTAAGGTGTATGTAAACTTCCGACTTCAACTGTAACTCAGAAGCACTGAATTGAGTGACGTACTTCAACTGTAACTCAGAAGCACTGAATTGAGTGACGTACTTCAACTGTAACTCGGAAGCACTGAATTGAGTGACGTGTGTTGTCATTTCAGTAAATAGGAACACTATTTTGTCCCATAATGTAAAATACATTTATATGGGAAAGCAGTCCATTCCTGGTGCTTTTCTCCGCCCTAATATTTTACGAGTTTAATATTTATTTTGGGGTGACTCTTTTTTTTGTCTGTTGTAGTGTTGTTGAGTCTGTTTTTTAAATCAGATTTATATAGAAGCTTTTAAAAGTATTATTAATAGTGTAACTAATTAAAGGATTTTGTTTCTAATTAAACCATCGTTTAAAATTCTAACTTGTTTGGCGTGTATTTGTTTTGTCAGGGCTGTGTTTACCAGATTAATTTGCCATTTAAATAGTATGCTTTAATTGAGTTTAACCTGTAGTAGTTGGCTCTCTTCAAAAGTAAAATATTATTTTCCTGCTTAAGTTCAGAAATGATGTTTTCTCCTTTACCTTGTAAAGATTTTCTATGGGTTTTTTCTAAGATTTTTTCTTTCATTTTTCATTCTAACTCCAATTACACTTTCTCAGAGTATGAGATTATCATTCCCTGAAGTATGCCTTAAAAGCATCCCAAATGTTGTGGCTGGTGATGCTCTACTTGGGCGACTGGGTCCACCGACAGACTGAAGTGAGGTGAGTGGAGGCATCACACAAACTTCAGGGAAGTGTCTGATGCCCTCCCAGTCGCCTAATAGGCAGTGTAATGAAACGGTGATAAAATAATCATTTTGTAAGTAAACAAATGAGAAGAGAGCTCATGCTTGTTTGATTGGTTAAGCAGGTAAATGACTAACTGGAAACTAGCAGGCAGAATGTTCTTTGAAAATGTTCTCTCTACTGATCCACCTCAGGTGGTTGGGAACCGCTGCGACTGTAACTGGCATCTCTGTCTGCCTCAATAGCTTACTTGGCACCAACACCAACTCTCTCTCTCACACACACACCAACTCTACTTCTCTCTCTCCCAACCCCACCTCTCTCTCACCTCTCTCACTGTTGCTTTCTCACACATGCACAAACTCTGCCTTTACGTCTCTCTCACACACACACACACACACACACACTGTTGTTCAGGGCTCTGGAAGAATTGCAGAGTGCCTGCGGTGCTGTTTTCAGAAGGCTGAAGCACTCACTGCCATTCTACATTACCACCATACCCCTAGATACTCCAAAAACATTGACTAAGACTTTGGCTCTAACTGGCTCACCGTAGCGCTATGCTAGAACTCTTGATCTGTCCAACCCTCTGGCCTGTAGCTGTATTCGTAAAGATGATGTCAAGGCTATCATATCAAATTATACTCAATGGTGCCTTTCCATTTGGACCAGTCAGCTAGTGACGAAAGGTCAAGGGGACAGAAGAGTGGAGGGCTTGTTTCTTTCCTAGAATTCATCAAATTGAAATGAGGACCAAATGTTTCATGTAGCATGAATAGCAATGGCTTCGATACAGACACCATGCCTTTTCTCTGTGATTTCATTACTATCTGGTATTGAATAAATGCTGGGAACGTCATTTGGAAAGTTAATTTCAGCCTGACTGGGATGTATACACAAAGCTATTAGTTTGGTGAAAATCACTATGTCATTGTGTGTTTCTCCTTGAGACAGATGTGGTCGCATACACACACATACAAACACAGACACACACACACTCCTAGCAGAGAGAGAAAGGAGTTACACAGACGGCTTTAACGCAATTAAATGTCTGTCAGACGGAAGTGGAACGCTTTAAATGTCAGCTGCTTTTCTACTGATTAAATGTCCATGTTGAATGCATTTGCTTTGACTCTGTTATAAGAGGGTGGAAAAGTGTGTACTGTGTATAACTCTATGCTATAGAAATATCAGTGCTACTTCAATGTCTGTAGGCCTATACTTTTGAGTGTATACAGTGCCTTCAGAAAGTATTAAATAGAGATTGTCACTGGCCTACATAAAATACCTCAATGTCAGTGCAATTCTTTTTTTTTTTTAAATGTTTACAAATGAATGAAAAGCTCAATGGCTTGAGTGTTCAACTCCTTTGTTATGGCAAACCTCTAAGTTCAGGTTTTATTATTTATGTCCTGAATACAAAGCGTTATGTCTGGTGCAAATCCAGCCAAACACATCACTGAGTACCACTCTTCATATTTTCAAACATGGTGGTGGCTGCTTCTTGTTATGGGTATGCTTGTCATCGGCAAGGCATGACATTTTGTTGTTGCTGAAAATAAACGTAATAGAGCTAAGCACAGGCAAAATCCTGGAGGGAAACCTGGCTCAGTCTGCTTTCTAACAGCCACTGGGAGACAAATTCACCTTTCAGGAGGACAATATCCTAAAACATAGGGCCAAATGTACACAAGTTGCTTTCCAAGACGACATTCAATGGTCCGGTGTGGCCTAGTTACAGTTTTGACTTAAATTGTCCTGAAAATCTATGGCAAGACTTGAAAATGGCTGTCTAGCAATGATCAACAACCAACTTGACAGAGCTTGAAGAATTGAAATAATAATGTGCAAATATTGTACAATCCAGGTGTGCAACCTCTTAGAGACTTACCCAGAAAGACTCACAACTGTAATCGCTGCCAAAGGGATTATAACATTATAACATGTATTGCCTCAGGTTTGGGATTGATTATGTAAGTGAGATATTTCTATATTTCAAAAAGTACCCAATTTGTCATACTTGAGTCATTTTCTATTAAGGTATCTGAACTTTTACTCAAGTACAAGTGAATCACCCAGTAAAATAGTACTTGAGTAAAAGTCTAAGTATTTGTTTTTAAATATACTTAAGTATCAAAAGTAAATGTAATTGCTAAAATATACTTAACTATTGAAAGTAAAAGTATAAATCATTTCAAATTCCCTGTATTAAGCAAACCAGATGGCACCATTTTCTAGTTTTTTGTTATTTATGGGTAACCAGGGGCACACTACAAGATAGACATAATTTTTCAAACAAAGCATTTGGGTTTAGTGAGTCCGTCAGATCAGAGGCATTAGGGATGACGAGGGATGTTCTCTTCATACATGCATGAATTTGACTATTTTCCTGTCATGCTAGCCATTCAAAATGTAACAAGTACATTTGAGTGTCGGGGGAAAATGTATGGAGTAAAAAGTACATAGTTGACTTTTGGAATATAATGAAGTAAAGGTAAAAGTTAACAAAAATATAAATTGTAAAGTACAGATATCTCAAAACTACTGAAGTAGTACCTTAAAGTGTTTTTAAGTAAGTACTTGACGCCACTGTACATTTGCAAACATTTCTAAAAACACGTTATTACTTTGTCATTATGGGGTATTGTGTGTAGATGGGTGAGGGGGAAAAAAATCTATTTAATCAATTTTGACGACAAAATTTGTACAACGTAAAGCGGTATCACTACTTTCTGAAGGCACTGTTTACTCTGTATGGATGGTATAGACATGTCAATGCAATATTCATCTCTGTAAATCCTGTTGAGTGTACATACCCTGGATGGTATAGAAATGCCAATGCTACTTTCATTTCTGTATATCCTTTTGAGTGTACTCTGAGACCAAGGTATCGAAATCCCAGAGGCATTTCAATATGTATATCCTGTGTATACTCTGTCCGGATGGTTTAGAAAAGCCAGTGCTACTTCAGTCTCTGTATCCTATTGTCAAGCATTGTGGGATATGCTTGTGATGGCAGCAACATATGAGGCAGTCACACTCCCAATCTGTTCTATCACAACTACCAGGACAGACATGTATCTTAATCAGACAGAAGTTTACACCTTCTCATCTCTCAGTGTAGAGGTCTTAATAGACTCACGGGCATAACTCACAACAGCTAGAAGCTAAATGACAAGCATCCGACGTGCTCCACACATCAATCTCTACTCCCAAAAGAAATTATGGAAATGATGCCATTTTTGGGGGTGTATTTGTACACATACAAAAGCCGGCATTCAATCAATGGCAAAAAATTACAAACAAATTGTGAGTTATGGCCTTGAGTCTATTACACTGAGAGATGAGAAAGTGTAAACTTCTGCCTGATTAATACAATGCCCCCGCCGTTCATCAGAAAAACTTGTAATTTTGTCCAAACTCATTTAAACTGCATGTAGAATCACCACGCGAGAGTGATTTGGTGTAGTTGTAGCGCGTGCACTCGCACGCACACACACACACTGAGGGAGAGAGAGACAAATAGAGGTGTAGAGAAAAGGAGCGAGAGAGGAAGGTAGAGAGCTAGAGGCAGGACCTCCCATGTAAATTGTTTTTAATACACTCTGTTAATGGACTTTCTCACATGGGCCGTATGAATCCACTCAACAGAGGCATTTACTGAAAAGAGTAATGTAGGGGGGAAAAACAAAAGAAAAAACACAATACTGTGGATGTAATTGTATACACACTCCCCCTGCATTGTTCTCGCTCTCTCCCCCTGCATTGTTCTCGCTCTCTCCCCTGCATCGTTCTCGCTCTCTCCCCCTGCATCGTTCTCGCTCTCTCCCCCTGCATCGTTCTCGCTCTCTCCCCCTGCATCGTTCTCGCTCTCTCCCCCTGCATCGTTCTCGCTCTCTCCCCCTGCATCGTTCTCGCTCTCTCCCCCTGCATCGTTCTCGCTCTCTCCCCCTGCATCGTTCTCGCTCTCTCCCCCTGCATCGTTCTCGCTCTCTCCCCCTGCATCGTTCTCGCTCTCTCCCCCTGCATCGTTCTCGCTCTCTCCCCCTGCATCGTTCTCGCTCTCTCCCCCTGCATCGCTCTCTCTCTCCCCCCTGCATCGCTCTCTCTCTCCCCCCCTGCATCGCTCTCTCTCTCCCCCCTGCATCTCGCTCTCTCTCTCCCCCCTGCATACGCTCTTCTCTCTCCCCCCCCTGCTCGCTCTCTCTCCCCCCCTGCATCGCTCTCTCGCTCTCCCCCCTGCATCGCTCTCTCTCTCTCCCCCCCCTGCATCGCCTCTCTCTCCCCCCTTGCATCGCTCTCTCTCTCTCCCCCCCCTGCATCGCCTCTCTCTCCCCCCCTGCATCGCTCTCTCTCTCCCCCCCTGCACCGCTCTCTCTCTCTCCCCCCCCTGCATCGCTCTCTCTCTCCCCCTGCCCATCGCTCCTCTCTCTCCCCCCTGCATCGCTCTCTCCCCCCCCCTGCATCGCTCTCCTCTCCCTCCCCCCTGCATTGCTCTCTCGTCCCCCCTTGCATCGCTCTCGCTCTCCCCCTGCATCACTCTCTCCCCCTCATCGCTCTCTCTCCCCCCCTGCCATCGCTCTCTCCTCTCTCTCTCCCCCCCTGCATCGCTCATCCTCTCTCCCCCCCTGCATCGCTCTCTGCTCTCCTCCCCCCCTGCCATCGCGCTCTCTCTCCCCCCCTGCATCGCTCTCCTCTCTCCCCCCCTGCATCGCTCTCCTCTCTCCCCCCCCTGCATCGCTCTCTCTCTCCCCCCCTGCATCGCTCTCTCTCTCTCTCCCCCCTGCATCGCTCTCTCTCTCTCCCCCCCTGCATCGTCTCCTCTCTCTCCCCCCCCTGCATCGCTCTCTCTCTCTCCCCCCCCCTGCATCGCTCTCTTCTCTCTCCCCCCCTGCTTCGCTCTCTCTCCCCCCCCATGCATCGCGCTCTCTCTCTCCCCCCCTGCATCGCTCTCTCGCTCTCCTCCCCCCCCTGCATCGCGCTCTCTCTCCCCCCCGCATCGCGCTCTCTCTCTCCCCCCCTGCATCGCTCTCTCTCTCCCCCCTGCATCGCTCTCTCTCCCCCCCTGCATCGCTCTCTCTCTCCCCCCCTGCATCGCTCTCTCTCTCCCCCCCTGCATCGCTCTCTCTCTCCCCCCCTGCATCGCTCTCTCTCTCCCCCCCTGCATCGCTCTCTCTCTCCCCCCCTGCATCGCTCTCTCTCTCCCCCCCTGCATCGCGCTCTCTCCCCCCCTGCATCGCGCTCTCTCTCCCCCCCCTGCATCGCGCGCTCTCTCTCCCCCCTGCATCGCTCTCTCTCTCTCCCCCCCTGCATCGCTCTCTCTCTCTCCCCCCCTGCATCGCGCTCTCTCTCTCCCCCCCTGCATCGCGCTCTCTCTCTCCCCCCCTGCATCGCGCTCTCTCTCTCCCCCCCTGCATCGCTCTCTCTCTCTCCCCCCCTGCATCGCGCTCTCTCTCTCCCCCCCTGCATCGCGCTCTCTCTCTCCCCCCCTGCATCGCGCGCTCTCTCTCCCCCCCTGCATCGCGCGCTCTCTCTCCCCCCCTGCATCGCGCGCTCTCTCTCGTTGTCTCTCCCTGCCTGTCGCTCTCTCCTGCTAACTTGTGTGGCCCTTCGTGTATGTTACCCACAATACCCAGGACCTCCTGATGAACAGAACTGTTGGTTAAGTCGCCCGTAATCAATCACCCGTCTGTGGTGGTTAGTTGGTTGTGTCTGCGTTGGTGCGTGCAAGCGCAGTACACAGTAGAAGGGTTGAGACTTCTTTGCAGTATGATAGTGACTGCCCCTGCGTTCTCCATCAGTGATCAATAAACACCACACCAGGGCGCCATGCGACTCTGATGCTGACGAGGGGGCTAAGTCGATTTTTTTTCTTTCATCCTTACTCACAAATCTCCTAAAAGTAGTTATCACTCCCAACAACAGTGTCCTGTGGTGCGGCGCTCTGCCTTGCTGCCAGACTGTCATTCGAGACCTGCAGTTTATCGCTGTGTCTGTGTGTCTGGCTCGGCCCAGACCCACCGCAGTGAGCCAAAAGCACAGCTAAATAATTAAGCTGCTTCTTTCTGTCCCCCGCTTCGCTATGTGCCACCTGCGAAACGGACAGGACTCAGTAACCATAGTTGCCGCCTCAATACAGTGATTTCAGAGAGGATGAATAAATACATGTCGCTATTGTCTTAGATGCTCTTGCTGCTTTCTGTTTGGCTCTATCTTAGGAGGTGATTTAATGGACTCGAGGACAGATTGGAGAAACAGGGTTGTGAATTCATCTCTACTGGGTCTGTGAGGTTTCCTCTGTGTCTGTGGCTGTGTCTCTGCTTGTGCCTTCATCTCGGTTAAACCAGAGCTCAAATCTTCCATAATGTGTTAGTCCATTACTATCCCCAAGAAGCACTGTCACACACACACACACACACGCTAAGCGCATACAGTCCACCCTCTATCTATCCACTTTGATCTCTCGTTAAATCTGTGGGGAGAAAAGACCAAAGAGTCCTCTTGAGAAGTACCAGGCTTTTCATTTGACTTAATGCAATCTGAGCACCATCCAGGAATGTCCTATTCAGTGTACAATTGAGTCGATGGGTGTTGGGTTTACCTTTTTGTGCAGGTGCTTGGAACTGTACTTTGCATAAGTGGTCGACTTGAAAGGCCTTCTAATTCCTAAAGAGGATGCTTCAGCACATGGACCCGTCCTTTTCTAAACGATGTGCATTTCTGCCACTGGCCTTGCTTCTTTAGAGAGGCTGTTAATTGTTCCGATGTTCTGAGGGGCCTCTTTTGATGCCGTTATCAATGTGACTCAATCAGACATTAGACACACGCGTTGTGCCCCTACCTGTGTTAGTAAAGTGATTTCTGCAGCAGCCTGTGAGATGTGTGTAATTAAGGTATATTAAGCTCATTAGCGGAATATCAATGATAGCCAACAGCTGGTCATTAGAATGTTTAAGTCATGAATGAAGGACTCTCACCAGCCAGTCACCAGGGAGGTGGGTTTGACTACTAGCTTATTCTATACATTAGGTAGGACACTGAACACCTATGAGTTGTCCTATAGAATGTCCTCTGGAGGTCCATATACTCCATTATGTACCATTATATGCAGCACTTTACACTGTGCTCGACCGCCATATCCAGCTTTCTCACATTTGCGTTTCTAGGATGTTTGACAATGAAACTAACACTGTGCCTCTGACTAAACTAGTCAACAAACAACATGGCCTTGTCCATTCAAATGCTCCCACATACACAACAAACGTATGTGGACGCCCGCTCGTCGAATATCTCATTCCAAAATCATAGGCATTAATATGGAGTTGTTCACCTCTTTGCTGCTATAACAGCCTCCACTCTTCTGGGAAGGCTTTCCACTAGATGTTGGAACATTGCTGCGGGGATTTGCTTCCTTTCAGCCACGAGCATTAGTGAGGTCGGGCACTGATGTTCGGCAATTAGGGCCTGGCTCGCAGTCGGCATTGCAGTTCATCTCAAAGGTGTTCGATGGGGTTGAGGTCAGGGCTTTGTGCAGGTCACTCAAGTTCTTCAAATCCAATCTCGACAAATAATTTCTGTATGGACCTTGCTTTGTGCACGGGGGCATTGTCATGCTGAAACAGGAAAGGGGCTTCCCCAACTGTTGCCACAAAGTTGGAAGCACAGAACCGTCTAGAATGTCATATGCTGTAGCGTTAAGATTTCCCTTCACTGGAGCTAAGGGGTGAGCCCGAACCATGAAAAACAGCCCCAGACCATTATTCCTCCTCATCCAAACACGGGGAAATCACATTTAGAAGATGTTATTGTTCAGATAGCTCCGAAACTATTGGGATATGTGATTTGTATGCAACCTGCTGTGTGTTGTCAGATATTCAAATGAGCGTCAGAATTGATTTGCATTAATAATGATATCTGTCGTCAGTTTTTTTTTCTTTTTTCCTCCTACTCTGTCAGTCAGTGTTTAGCGCTGGTGGAGTTGTGAACATGTGAGACACACATAAGCAAGCAGGTACGCGCACACTCCTATGCACAGAGAGACATGTACACACAGCCATCTTATTGGACGAACCAAAGTAGGCAGCTACACAGTGCAATGGTAGGGAAAGCATTTTGCGCAAGTGTCACTGTCACCCCAGGCCGGGCCTGTCTCTGTTACTGCAGGAAGTGTTAACCAGATTCATTCCCCCCTCATCAGGCCCCAGTCAGAGGGCTTTATTAGGCTGGAGATGGAGGTCCTGCCATCCCAGCCCCACTAACACACACTAATGCATCAATCTAGTGGGGGGGGTCTGGCAGGGGCTGGGCTGGGGCTAACTGTAACTCCATAAGGCTTTTTTTTTTTACTTTGTCTCTCGTCGTTCCAAGTCATTTCAGAAAGCCGGGGACACCGACCACCTCAGGTTGACCTGAAATGGTTTCTGTAGTTTAGAAACAAATAATATAAGCACTCCTGCAACATAATTATGATTGATTGCACACAAATTGTCTGTTTTAATTTATAGGATTGACATAATATTCAATAATTGTAGTACCTAACGTCACCACCGTTTTTTTTAACAATGAGGTATCCGAAGAGGTCAAAGGACATCAACGGACCCACAACACACCACGCCAATCCAACCCCAACAACGTGTATATATTATCAGTTTTCTATTTAACATTTATTTTATATAACTAGGCAAGTCAGTCTAGGAACAGTGGGTTAACTGCCTTGTTCAGGGGCAGAACGACAGATTTTCGGTAACTGGCCCAAAGCCCGAACCACTAGGCTACCTACCGCCAAATAAGTATGGAGCTGTGGGTCAGAATGTTGTTTCTTCACCCTGTTTTTTTTTTCTGTTCAGAGGAGTTAGTCATCCTGATAATACCAGGTTCCGACCCATGGTGCTGTTATGCTATTAGATGATCATTTCTTTAAGACCCCCCCCCCCCCCCAATTGTTAAAGGGATAGTTCACCTAAATTACAAAATACATTTTTTTTTCATACATTTTTCATAAATTCTTTTCATAATTTTTTTTGTCTCTGGACCAGGTATGACAGCAGGCCATGCATGCTTTGGTTTTGTTTACCTGGCCAACGATAACTTTTTAGCGTTTATGGCATAAATCCAATGCAAGTCAGTGGTACCTATATTAGCATTTTTGCGCTTCATATCCAAATCATGGGAACTGGTTAATAACATTATTTTACGTTTCAAGCATATTTTTCTTTCAGTCCCACAAAAAAAAATGACATCAAAGCGCCCATGCAATGCACTCACTCAGTCACTCAGAAACTTCTCTTTCTTGTGTCTTCCTGCCAGCTAGTTTTCTAGGCTATTTAAGGATACTATGATCATCACGTTTCACATTGGATTTATTAACAACAATAAGGAAAGATGTGATTTGAATTCTGGTGCCGCTGTACACACAAGCTTGTTAGCTAGCCTCGGCATTGAGCCAACCTTTCCGACGTTCAAAGTTCCTCCGTATATTAGCCGCTTCTCCGTAGCTAGGTATCTTGCTAGGAGATAATTATTTGATTCAGTAAAGTAATGATAGGCCTACTAATATCCTGAACGCATTATAATGCATGTCTTATCATGATGCCCAGAGCTTTAAGCCAAGGCCCTCTCTCTTGTACACTCCCCACCCCGCAACATTTCAGTCGCACCCTACACTTCTCTGCCTATCAAGCATACAAACAACTAGCTTACCCGGTCCATAGAAAGCTGCTCTATCAGCACTGATTGGTGGAGTCATTTAATGAGCTAAATGTAAAGTAAAAAAGAACTATATAACCAGTACTACTTTCTGGTTCAAACAGAAATTATGGTGGTCGTAACAGTGGAACGGAACGAAAAACACAGTGGTTCTGTTCAGAACGAAACGACACGCGACGGATTGTTAAATAGAATTACTCGCTGATTAAAAGTGTAAGTGTGTTCTGTGATGGTGCTTCTGCTTCACTGGTTGGTGTTATAAAGCAGGCGGTGTGTGTGTGAGGCGCTCCTTACTGAGACACCCTCCCAGCTCCTCTCACTACTGTTGCCCCTGGCGACACCTTCACATTCACACACTGCAATGTTCAAAGAGTGGTGTGCCCTTCTCTTCTCACTTGGTTCTCGCTGTCTTTCTCTCTCTGGCCATATCAATTTGTCTGTGTCTAACTGCACTCCTCGCTCTCTCTCTCTCTCTGCCGCTCTCTACTTCTTTCTCTCTCTCTCTCTACCTCTACCCCTCTCTACCTCTACCTCTCTCTACCTCTACCTTCAGCGCCACTAAATCCTTTTGTTGTTTCTTTCTCTGCCCCACAGGGTCTGATGATTCTGCTGCAGAACCTACCCACCATGCACTGGGGCAACGAGGAGGTCAGCGTGCTCCTGGCTGAGGCCTACAGGCTGAAGTTTGCCTTCGCTGATGCCCCCAACCACTACAAGAGATGAGTGTGGGCCCCTGACAGCTAGCTACTTGAACCCCTGACAGAGGCCCCCTGGTGGACAGATGGATGGATGGAACCCCTCCTTGACTTTCTTGTCCCTCTGCAGTCCACAACCGTTGCTACTCGTAGATGAAAACAAAAGCGTTTGCGTCACAAATGGCGCCCTATTCTCTACAAAATGCATTATTTTTGACCAGAGGCCCAAGTAGAGCACTATGTAGGGAATAGGGGGCCATTTGGGAAGCCATTGCTTCTTGGTATGTGTGTACCGTTCTAACCGACTGTTCTTCTTGACTCCTCTTCTCTTTGTTCTTAACCATGAAATTACATTTGTGCAACACTCCAACAACATCAATGCCTGTCCCATCGAAGTAGACCCCAACCAAAACAGACCTCCAGTCAGTGTGGTAGTGCAGATCTAGCTGCAGACCCATGGATGACTGTTCTAGACTGTCCTGTACTGTTTGTCTGTGACTGGCCACCGTCCCCAAGGAACTCAGACCTTCTCCTAGAGGCCCAGTCACATTGAGTGGATCTCCACAGCAGGCGCAACATGTCCCGAGACCTAATGAATGAATTGTCTGAACGAACCTTGTTTGTGTGTGTGTGGTGGGGGGGGGCGGCAGAGAGAGGTCTTTTGTACTTGGTTGATATGTCACTTTTAATTCCTAAGGAAACTGAGGACACATGTCGTCATTCTAGTCATTCCTAGCTGGCATCGAGCTCTTCTTTCGTGTCCGTGCTTTCAGTTCAAAACAAGCAGTCAATCCCCCAGAGACAAGTAGGTTTTTGTTCAAAACAGAAACACATTCACTTAAAAGTGAATAATTAGATCAGGAAGTATCTTATTGTTATGAATGATTTCGTTCTGACTCTGACATGGTCCGCAGGGCTGGATCTAATGATGTGTCTAACAACACTCTCTGAACTATATTATGTAAGATATGGAATATTTGTCGGTTGGCTGAGGGAGAGATGAGTGTCGCGTGACTCTGCCTGACGTACGATCATCTCTGAACTACCTAATTGGTACTGCACCGTGCAGTGGTGAGCAGTCACCTTTTAGGCCAGGAGAATTCCTAGTGTGGTCACATGGCCAGAAAACTCGTACCCGTATGTATACGGGTTGGTAATGGCAGATTTGGGCACTAATAAACAACTAAATTGTAATGCAGTGGCTGTACAGTATCATGTCAGCACTGTATGGGTTTTGACTGACGGACATTCTGAACTTGAGCACCTCGCGCGACCTTGTTGTGAATGTGTTTTCAGTCAATTTACCTGGTAAAATAAAAACCAAAAAATATATACTTTTTTTTGTTGTCTTGAGTGAGGGAATTGCTGTACATTTTGAAAGATGAGAAATACCGCTTTAATGTCATAATCTTGCCAAACACCCATTAGTCCAAATGTGCACTTCACACTTCCATATCATAAAACTCATGTCATACAGTGTCAACATTTCTGATCACTATGTTTGATATACACTTACAAGATGATGTGGCGTCATACACTGGGTTGTTCTGAGCCTAATATTTGTCTGTTGTGAAGAAAATTTGCTGCGGCACACGCACCTGAATGCACTCAAGACTCCGTTCTATGTGCACCAGGATTATACATTGCATTCTGAAAGCAAGTAACATCTTATTTTATAACTTAGCTAGTCATGTTGGCAATAGAACAAGCTTTCACATGACGCCCACCTGACCCAGATTGCAATTTATAAATGGACTGTTTTTGGATTGCGTTAACAACAATAGTAATTGTGTAATGATGGGGATGCAGGGTTGTGTTCCAAACACAAGTGTATTTGTGCTAGTTCCTCAACGGCACAGCTAGGAGAAGCTCATGAAAGGCACCTTATAGTTGAAGACTCTGCTTTGAGTCATTTAAAGTGCTTTGAAATAACCTAGGAACTATGCACACTTTGGAGAGGTACATGGCCACAAGGAGACACCAGTTAGTCCTCTCACTCAAACCCTTGTCATTTGTTTTGTCTTATGTTGCACCTACCACACATTGTCCAGGAATGTACTTATGTTACTGAATATATCCAGAGTATTTTCGGATTTTATCAACAAATGCAGCGAAAGTACAGTAAATGTAGAAGGCACATCAAATCAAGTGTAATCATTTCCCCATAATCTCATAACTGTTCCCTTTCAACTGCTACCATGGTTATGCATATGCTTTTCATATTTCTTCTCGAAGAAACATTTCACGTTAGCCGTATCCATATAGTCAAATTTCCATGCGTGTACAAAGGGTTAAAAAATACTCCTCAAAACCCAGAAGTAGGACCATGAGTTTTGTGGTCAGAAAAAAACTTCTGGACTACGACAATTTGTAACTGATCATAGCCCAGAACTAGGGCCCATTCAGTTATTCAGTCTATTCAGGAACACTGACTGGGGATGTTAGGGTGGAATACGTTAACGCTCTCCATTTGCCTTCATTTGACTGCTTAGGGTTTTTATTTGATGTACCAAATTGTGATTAGTTTGTTTTTACCTGGTGTAGAGCCCTCAAACACAACTCTGGACTCAACCCAGTTCCACTCCTATTTTTCATTGTTCCCCTCTAATCAGGGACTGATTTAATCCTGGGACAACAGGTGGGTGCAATTAATTATCAGGTAGAACAGAAAACCAACAGGCTCCGCGTAGGTCAAGAGTTGTTATACCCCTTGTGTAGAGGGTGGATATACGATGTAAATTAGACGTTGAAATAATATTATGTACCACTTTTATCGTCAAAAACATCCTGCCAGGTAACGATGAAGACCAATCATTGTTGCATGAACTCCTCAATGGTGTGTGTGTTTATGTGGGTTGGGAGTGTGTGTATAGATGGGGCAGCTTAATACTCTGTATTTGAACCTCCTAAACTTCTTTTGATCATGTCCGTAATGTTTTTGCGCTCCAGGCCCAATTTCCTGTTCTCACATTGATTAGAAACTTTTTAAAAACTGCACTTGATAAAAGTACATTTTCTTCCCTTTTTTTATACGAAATATATTATTTGGAATCAGCTTTAAAAGAAACAAATGTCTCTCTCTCCCTTTTTTTTATATATATACTGTTTACATGAGCCTATTAAGTTGTGCCTAATGTAGAGATAGCAGATGATCATCATAGATATTTATTTTACCTTAATTTAAGCTCTGCAAATGAAACGAGAATGTTTATTCAGTTGATGCACTCACACTCTGTGTTTGCTAAGCCATGACAGTATCTGCATCCAAAATGGCACCCTATTCTATATATAGTGCACTACTTTCGACCAGATCCCTATGGGCCCTGGTCAAAGTAGTGCCCGATATAGGGAATAGGGTGCCTTTTGGGACGCAACCGATGAGTCCACAGAATCACATCAGTAAGTCTAGCAGCTGCCTTCTCTGGTGTCCTTATGTGTTTCAACTTGGTTTGATGTACCGAACAACCCTTACACACACCTTCGGTAAAAGTCAAAAGCCCCGTGTTGCCATGGTTACGGTGGTGACCAGGTGTCCGTCCGCTGGCTGGAGGCCTCGGACACACACACACACACTGGACGTTGCAGTCAGCATCTCATGGGGCATGACCTAACATGTTTGGTCTGTCTCCTAAAGCCTTTTTTGGGGGGGTTGTATTTTACTGTTGCTCGGTTTCTTTTCAGAGATGTTCAAATGTTTCTGACCAAACTAAGACTGGTCCTCTTTCCCTTCTGACTAAGACATGTGAAAGTGTGAATCTCATACAGTGGGGAGTGATCGTGATTTTCTTTTCTTTTTTTTAAATCCGTGTACAAAGAATGAATTTTGAAACAAAGATCTGTAAATAGAAAAGTGTAAATAAATGCTATATATGACCAAACTGTTTGTATACATTCATGGATGTACTGTAATATCATGCTTCAATATACCAAGGCTAAGGGCTGTACTCATGCACTCTGCTTTGTGTCTTGCAGAAGAACAGTCCTAGCCATGGTATATTGGCCATATTCCCCCCCCCCCCCCCTTGGGCCTTATTGCTATTATAAACTGCTTACCAACGTAATTAGGGCTGGAAAAATACATGTTTTGTCATACCCATGGTAAACGGTCCGATATACCACGGCTGTCAGCCAATCAACATTCAGGGCTCGAACCACCCAGTTCATAATATCAAATAAGATTACAAGAAGTGGATATATTCAACACCAGAATTACCCAGTGGGTTTCATGTCTCCATATCACACAACGAAAACATGAACATTACGTTGTTATTTAAATGACTCACCTAGGCTGCGGGCACTCTAACCCAGGCATGCAAGCAACTGCACAAATAAGCACTGCATTAGCTTCTACATTGATTGCGTAGACTGCTGTATTAATAACTTCTGTATTGTATGCGTGTGGTTGCTGCTCCCCACACAGACACGTAAACGCACTGCCTCGGCTGGTAAACAGGTTTGTTATGGTCCCTGTGGAGTGGTGGTGCGGCAGTGCCCCAGGTTTGGTAATTAGGCCCTTTTTAATGTAAGGAGGGAGTCTCTTGTTCTCCACCTCTTTTTTTTCTCCTTCCCTCTCATTAAGCTAACTGATGTTCACAGTGGCAGGAATTAAAAAGTCATTTGAATCACCTGGACTTCCTTAGTTGCTCACACATGGTACAGGTGGCATGGGCCTGTAGACGGGATGGGACTCGCAATGACCGCCTTTTACGGAGGTAGATTCGGCTGTAGGGCACGTACAGTGCTGTGCAGAGAAATATTGAGTTTGGCAAACGTTTGAGATGTATGATGGCTTAAACAACACCCTACACTGGTACTAAACTCAGCCAAAAAAGAAACGTCCTCTCACTGTCAACTGCGTTTATTATCAGCAAACTTAACGTGTAAATATTTGTACGAACAAAACAAGATTCAACAACTGAGACATAAACTGAACAAGTTCCGCAGACATTGGACAAACAGAAATTGAGCCTAGAAATCCCAGCCTATTGCAGACGGTGTGAGCACTGATGGAGGGATTGTGCATTCCTGATGAAACTCGATCAGCTGTCCATCCTGTCTCCCTGTAGCGCTGTCTTAGGCTTCTCACAGTACGGACATTGCAATTTTTTGCCCTGGCCACATCTGCAGTCCTCATGCCTCCTTGCAGCATGCCTAAGGCACGTTCACACAGATGAGCAAGGACCCTGGGCATCTTTATTTTGGTGTTTTTAAGAGTCCGTAGAAAGGCCTCCTTAGTTTTCATAACTGTGATCTTAATTACCTACCGTCTGTAAGCTGTTAGTGTCTTAACAACCGTTCCGCAAGTGCATGTTCATTAATTGTTTATGGTTCATTGAACAAGCATGGGAAACGGTGTTTAAACCCTTTACAATGAGGATCTGTGAAGTTATTTGGATGGTTATGAATTATCTTTGAAAGACAGGGTCCTGAAAAAGGGATGTTTCTTTTTTTGCTGAGTTTATATAATAGTGGTAAATTGGGTGTCATTTGGGATTTTGGATCAGAATTGTAATGGTGGCCATGTTCTCCAAGATGTTTTATTTTTTTAACTCGGCCAGTCAGTTAAGAACAAATTCTTATTTACAATGACGGCCTAACAAAAGGAAAAAGGCCTCCTGTGGGGACGGGGGCCTGGGATAAAAAATAAATATAGGACAAACACACATCGCAACAAGAGAGACAACACAACGCTACATAAAGAGAGACCTAAGACAACAACATAGCAACACAACATAACAACAACATGGTAGCAGCACAAAACATGGTACAAACATGATTGGGCACAGACAACAGCACAAAGGTCAAGAAGGTAGATACAACAATACATCACACAAAGCAGCCACAACTGTCAGTAACCGTGTCCATGATTGAGTCTTTGAATGAAGAGATTGAGAAAAAACTGCCCAGTTTGAGTGTTTGTTGCAGCTCGCTCCAGTCGCTAGCTGCAGCGAACTGAAAAGATGAGCGACCCAGGGATATTTGTGCTTTGGAATGCTTTAACAGAATGTGACTGGCAGAACGGTGTTGTATGTGGAGGATGAGGGCTGCAGTAGATATCTTAGGGGAGAGTGAGGCCTAAGAGGGTTTTATAAATAAGCATCAACCAGTGGGTCTTGCAACAGGTATACAGAGATGACCAGTTTACAGAGGAGTGCTGTGATGTGTCCTATAAGGAGCATTGGTGGCAAATCTGATGGCCGAATGGTAAAGAACATCTAGCCGCTCGATCTATAGATGACGTCTCCATAGTCTAGCATGGGTAGGATGGTCATCTGAATCAGGGTTAGTTTGGCAGCTGGAGTGAATGAGGAGTGATTACGATAGAGCAAACCAAGTCTAGATTTAACTTTAGCCTGCAGATTTGATATGTGCTGAGAAGGACAGTGAACCATCTAGCCATACTCCCAAGTACTTGTATGAGGTGACAACCTCAAACTCTAAACCCTCAGAGGTAGTAATAACACATGTGGGAAGAGGGGCATTCTTATTACCAAACCACATGACCTTTGTTTTGGAGGTGTTCCGAACGAGGTTAAGGGTAGAGAAAGCCTGCTGGACTCTAAGAAAGCTTTGTTGTAGAGCATCCCTTGGTGACAGACAGTGGCTGAGACAGCAGATACTGACTTTATACACTGCACTCTTTGAGAGCGGTATTTAGCAGACCAGCCCAAAGACCCCTCAGAGACACCAATACTCCTTAGCTGACCCACAAGAACGGAATGGTCTACCCTATCAAAAGCTTTGGCAAAGTCGATACAAATAGCAGCACAATATTGCTTAGAATCAAGGACAGTGGTGACATCATTGATGACCTTTAAGGTTGCAGTGACACATCCATAACCTGAGCAGAAACCAGATTGCATACCAGAGAGAATACTATAGACATTAAGAAAGCCAGTCAGTTGATTATTGACGAGTTTTCCAACACTTTTGATAAACAGGGCAAAATAGAAATAGGCCTATAACAGTTAGGATCAGCTTGATCTCCCCCTTTAAATAACAGAACCGTGGCTTACTTCCAAGCAATGGGAACCTCCACAGAAAGGAGAGACAGGTTAAAAAGGTCAGAGACAGGTTTGGCAATGATAGGGGCAGCGAACTTAAAGAGGGGTCAAGTTTAAGGAGCTCCTTTTGCACCTCAGACTTAGTGACTGCCTGCAGGGAGAGACTTTGTAGAGGAGCAGGGGAAACAGAGGGAGAAGCACCAGGGATAGTCGCATTAGCAGGGGTGGGAGATGAGGAAATGTTGGACAGCCAAGGAGGCATGGCTGAATCAAATAGGAATCCTTACTTAATGAAGTGGTGAGCTCAGCCATGTGCTTCTTGTCAGTAACCACATCATCAACTTTATGGGACATGGGCAGCTGAGAGAAGGAGAGTTTATTCTCTAGGTCTTCAACCGTTTTCCAGAACTTCTTGGGGTTAGACCCACAGAGAGAGAACTGCTCCTTAAAGTAACTAACTTTGGCCTTCCGGACAGCCTGACTGCACTTATTTCTCACTTGCCTAAACGAAAGCCAGTCAGCCTGAGTATACATGTGCCGAGCCTTTAGCCAAATGCAATTCTTGAGGTGGAGTAACTCTGCAAGATCACGGTCGAACCAGGGGCTGAACCTGTTTTTAATTCAAATTTTCTTTATGGGGGCGTGTTTGTTAACAATACCACTGAAAATATCAAAAAGAAGGTCCAAGAGTCTTCGACAGAGGGGATCAAGCTGATTCTATACTATTTTACAGAGGCCAGTTCATTAAGGAAGGCTTGCTCATTGAAGGTTTTTAGCATGTGTCTATGACAAATCAGGACAGGTCATATCACTGAGCAGCCATTACGAACACAGGCTGTAAAGCAGTGATCACTAAGGTCATTACAGAAAACACCAGACTGATACCGATCAGGATTATTTGTGAGGAAATCAGAGGAGAGTAGCCTTTTCTGGGTGTTTGGGAGTCATACCTTGTGGGATTGGTGATAATCTGAGAAAGATTTAGGGAGTCCCATTGCTTCAGGACTTGGTCAGGTGGTTTAAGCATGTCCCAGTTTAGGTCACCTAGCAGGACAAATTCAGGGGCCAGGAGAGAGCTTTGGGCAGGTAGGGTACAGGCCAGTGTTAATGGAGGACGATAGCACCCAGCAACAGTCAACAAAGACCTATTTGAAAGTTTAATGCTTAAAACCAGAAAATCTAATTGTTTGGGGACGGGCTTGGTGGAGACCACCGAGCCCTGAAGGTGAACCTTGGTAAAGATTGCCACAACCCCACCTTTGGAAGATCTGTCTTTCCGAAAAAGGTTATAACCAGAAAGATTAACATAAGTATTCAAAACACTTATTCCTTAACCACGTCTCAGTAATAACCAACACATCTGGATTGGAGCTGTGAACCAACACTTTCAATTGATCAATTTTTAGGTAATAAGCTACTAGTGTTAACGTGCAGAAAACCCAGGCTTTAACGAGAGCAGAAATCAGTGAAGCAGATATCAGAGCACAAGTCAGAATTAGGGCTGGCAACAGATGGGCCAGGGTGTACATGCACATTTCCAGATATCACCAACAGTAATACAATCAAGGCACGGCATAGGACAGGGAGAGCTCTACAGTGCTGATTTATGACTTCTGAATGTGTATCAGATGGCAACAAGATCATATTGTACAGCAATTTCCTCAGGTAACATGAATACAAAGCCGGTGAGAGGTGGTTGGACTAGGATGAGAGGCCAAAAGTCTGTTTAACCCAATGGAGAGTCAGAGTCCCGAGTGTAGGAACAAAGAGTCTGTCCCATGGTTGGGTAAAGAAAGTTTGTAGTCAACAAAGTATGCAGGAGCCATGAGGCAAAATGCTCAAGAAATAAATAAAATATATAACGACTTGGGGCTAGCTATTTTAAGTTCAGAGTCACTCACCCCAACAGTGCGTGTGTGCTGGAGGCGAGCGAACGCTCGGGAGAGAGGCGGGAGTGTGTTGGGGGCACCTGTACCAGACAGGGGGAGACAGGCCAGGGAGAGAGGGGGGAGTGTGGTGGGGGTACCTGTACCAGACAGGGGGAGACAGGCTAGGGAGAGAGGGGGGAGTGTGGTGGGGGTACCTGTACCAGACAGGGGGAGACAGACCAGGGCAGACGGTGAACAGATCGCCAGGTGGTATCCAAGCAGCAGCGCAGCAGGCAACGGGAGTAGGTGTCACACCCACTTGGGTGAAGCTTTTATTTCAGGAGGCAGACTTCTTGTAGAAAATGCCAGTGGATGGTCTTTGAACAGCAGGGGGCTTCATATGATGCTTCAAAGACTCCTGCCACTTGTTGGGCCCAAAGGCCTCGGCACCTTTTACTTCACACCTCAGTGCGGATTGAATTTGTATCTGGTCTGTCCTTCCAAGCCTGGGAGCCTTAACTCAGCATTCAGTCCCCATAAAATAAAACATCATTGTAGTGTACTTTATTTTTTATTTTTCCTTCTTGGCTTTAAAAATGGCATCAGACCAAACACTACTGACTCAGATCCAGGTTGGATGGTGTCCTCGTCTCGGCTGTTTGTTTGCTAGAGCCCCCTCCGTATAGTCAAAATTAGGTTGTACGTTTGGAGTTTTGATCTGGAGCGAAGGCCATGCTGTGGAGGGTAGCATCCTGCATATTATCTAACTCTAAATCTATCCTTTTATATATATTTTTTAAACATGTTGAAAAATGTGAGAGCTCACATGCAGCTGTGTCTCTCTCTCTCTGATGGGGGCGGGTCAAGATGATCCACTTTCTAAAGAGAGGAATGCAAAATTGGAGCATTTGTAATGGATTAGTCTCATCTCTAGCTGCTGTAACTTTATGGCTCTACATGGCGTAGTAGCTATGGCTCCACAGAGAGACCACAGTGCACAGAACTGTCCACACAGTATTGCAGTGAATACTGAAAGTATTCAGACCCCTGTACTTTCTCCACATTTTGTTATTATAAAATGGATTTTAAAAATGAGAATCAATCTACACACATAATGAAAAAGTGAAAACAGGTTTTTACAAAATATTTGCAAGTGTATAATTTTTTTAATATTTTTTTTTAATACCTTATTTACATAAGTATAGAGATCACTTGCTATTAGACTCGAAATTGAGCTCAGGTGCATCCTGTTGCCATTGATCATCCTTGAGATGTTTCTACAACTTGATTGGACATGATTTGGAAAGGCACACACCTGTCTATATAAGCTCCCACAGTTGACAGTGCATGTCAGAGCAAAAACCAAGACCGTAAGGTCAAATTGTCCGTAGAGCTCTGAGACAGGATTGTGTAGAGGCAAAGAACTGGGGAAGGGTACCAAATAATTTCTGCAGCATTGAAGGTCCCCAAGAACACAGTGGCCATCATTCTTAAATGGAAGACGTTTGGAACAACCAAGACTCTTCCTAGAGCTGGCCGCCTGGCCAAACTGCACAATCGGGGAAGAAGGGCTTCGGTCAGTGAGGTGACCAAGAACCCGATGGTCACTCTGACAGAGCTACAGAGTTCCTCTACGGAGATGGGAAAACCTTCCAGAAGGACAACCATCTCTGCAGCACTCGACCAATCAAGGCTTTATGGTAGAGTGGCCACACGGAAGCCACTCCTCAGAAAAAATGCACATGTCAGGCCGCTTGGAGTTTGCTAAAAGGCACCCAAAGGACTCTCAGACCATGAGAAACAAGATTATCTGGTCTGATGAAACCAAGATTGAACTCTTTGGCCTGAATACCAAGTGTCACATCTGGAGGAAACCTGGCACCATCCCTACAGTGAAGCATGGTGGTGGCAGCATCATGCTGTGGGGATGTTTTTCAGCGGCAGGGACTGGGAGACTAGTCAGGATCGAGGAAAAGATGAGCGGAGCAAAGTACAGAGAGATCCTTGATGAAAACCTGCTTCAGGGGGCGAAGGTTCACCAGACTTGGGGCGAAGGTTCACCTTCCAACAGGACAACTACCCTAAGCACACTGCCTAGACAACACAGGAGTGGCTTCTGAATGTCCTTGAGTGGCCCAGCCAGAGCCCGGACATGAACCTGATCGGACATCTCAGGAGTGACCTGAAAATAGCTGTGCAGCGACGCTCTCCATCCAACCTGACAGAACTTGAGAGGATCTGTAGAGAAGAATGGGAGAAGCTCGCCAAATACAATCCGATTTGCACTTCTTTACTTGAAGTTTGCCAAAGTAACCCTCTCTCTGGCTGGCCTTACATACAGACTCATAGGTGCCTAGTTCTTCTTATATTGTTGATATCAAATAACGTGCAACCTAACCCTGGCCCTGATATGCAATGTCTCCAAACCCCCTCTGATTTTAAATCTAGATCTGGTTTTGGTATTTTTCATTTAAATGTACGCAGCCTGTTGTCTAAAATTGATGGGGTTAGGATTTGGGCTAAATCAACTGATGCTGATGTAATTGTGTTTCCTGAAACCTGGCTCAGCAAGTCTGTTGTTGATAAGGATATATTTGTGTAAATGGTCAGAATGTGTATCGCACTGATCGAGTTAAGAAAAGTGGGTGTGTGGCTATATATGTAAAGACTAAATTCCTTGTAAGTGTGGCAAAGTCTGAAGCTATTTGTAAACAGTTGGAATTTCCTGCTATGAATCTTGAGGTTTCAAAGGGAACCCCTCTGTTCTCTATGATGCATTGTCTTCTCTGATGAACCTTATGTCTAAACTTCTTGGTCAACATCTCAACTGGTATTGGTTAAAGCCGGTGTCTGACGATGTTTTGTAATTCTATGAATCTTACCCAGTTGATTAAATCACCCACCGCCCAAATCTCAAATGTCCAGAGAAATCTACCCTGATTGATTTGATATTGGCAAAGGTTCCACACAAATATTCTGCTGTTGGTGTTTTTTTGTAATGATTTAAGTGACCAACAGTTGTTGCTGTTAGAAATACTAATGTTCCTAAGACAAACCCACGCTTTATTCATAAGATACATTTTAAGAGTTTTAATCTGTTCAATCTAACCCTGGAATGTAATGAAATTCCAAAGATCTGGAAATCAGCATTTGTCCTACCACTTTTAAAAGAGGGAGATTCAACTCTGGCCTATAATTATAAAAAAATCTCAAAACTGTCACCCCTGGCAAAAATACTTGAAACTCTTGTTAATGAACAGCTAAAAGAGTTTTTATATACAGTGCCTTGCGAAAGTATTCGGCCCCCTTGAACTTTGCGACCTTTTGCCACAGGAATGGGAAAAAATTTCAGTCTCTCGATGTGCAAAACTGATAGAGACTTACAGCTGTAATCGCAGCAAAAGGTGGCGCTACAAAGTATTAACTTAAGGGGGCTGAATAATTTTGCACGCCCAATTTTTAAGTTTTTGATTTGTAAAAAAAGTTTGAAATATCCAATAAATGTCGTTCCACTTCATGATTGTGTCCCACTTGTTGTTGATTCTTCACAAAAAAATACAGTTTTATATCTTTATGTTTGAAGCCTGAAATGTGGCAAAAAGTCGCAAAGTTCAAGGGGGCCGAATACTTTCGCAAGGCACTGTATATAACTATATTTCATAAATGTACCAATCGGGCTTCAGGAAGAAGCATAGCACAATTACAGCAGCCATGAAGGTTTTATATGATATCACCGAAGCCCTTGACAAAAAAAACAGCACTATGTCTCCTCACTTTTTATTGATCTCTCTAAGGTCTTTGATACATTTTATCATGCTGAGGCAGAGATTGTCGAGCGTAGGTCTTTCGGAGCATGCAGTTGCATGGTTTGCTAACTATCTGTCTGATAGAACTCCGTGCACTCAAGTTAATGGGCTCATGTATATTAAATTGTCTGTCTGTAATGGTGTGCCCCAGGGCTCTGTACTTGGTCCCTTCTTATTCACTATTTATATAAATACTTTATACAAAAATGTGCAAACTGCGCTTTTATGCTGATGATACTGTTATTTATTGTTGTGCCTCGTCTCTCACAAAAGCTTTCCAGAACCTGCAAAGTGCTTTTAATACTGTTCAACATACCTTGTGCCAATTGAAGCTTTATAAAATGTAGGCTTTACAAAAGCCTTACAAAATACTTTAAAAAAATATATACTTTTCCCGATTGGTGTTTTTAAATCATTGATGAAGGATTTTGAGGCTGATTCCCTGACCTGTCAATGTTTTTAATAGGCTGTTTTATGATTTTGTGAACTATATATTTTTTACTAGATTACCTGTAGTTTTTCATGTTGTCTGTCTGTAATTGTGTAATGACTTGGTGCTGCCTATCTTGGCCAGGACGCTCTTGAAAAAGTGATGAGCCCTTCCTGGTTAAATAAAGGTGAAATAAATCAAATACATTCTACAATGTAGAAAATAGTACAAAATAAAGAAAAACCCTTGAATAAGTACAGGCAGGGAGCACGTTGCCACCACAGTGTATCGCCATCGACGCCTTCTGTGGCTTCGTAGTAGGACTCTGTCAGATGAAGTTAATTTAACTTCATACTAGCCACTGGACAAGTAGCTAGCTACTCATCAGTATTACCAAAATGCAGCACCCACTTGGGTAATGCAACGGCAGTTACAAGAGGCCAGAAAGTACACCACACAAAAGTAATTCAGGAGTAGCCTTATTACTTATTACTTATTACTCATTCAGTCATGGTCATGTCTGTACACCTCTGTATTTGGGCTTCTCTCCATCCTCAACCTCCAGACAGTAGGCATAATCAAATCAAAATATTGCATTCTAGCTAGCTACAATTGTATAGGTATATTTACACACACACACAGACAGTTTATTGCTACTCTTCAGTCTCCAATAGACTATGCTCTATGCTCTGACATCCTGCCATTGCTTCAGTCGCTCAAAGATCTGCTTCAGTGAACACTGCAGCCTGTGTACTTTTCCTTTCAAGTGGGAACACACTGCCCCTCATGTACGCTCACAAATGCCCCTGTGACTCCAAGGCTCGAATACATATCAAGCCGTGACAGATATGAGAGAGGCCATCTAGACCAGGGGTTTTCAAACTTCTCCCCTGGGACCCCCCCAGGGGGACCTATTCCAGTGCCAGCACAGCTGATCCAATATATCAACTAATTATCCAGCCCTTGATCAGGTGAATTAAGTGGGCTAGTTCAGGGATACAACAGAACTGTGAAATGTTTGGGGCTCCCCGGGAGGAGGTTTGAAAACCACTCATCTAGAGTAAGCAATGTTACAATATGAAAAGACAAAGGCCTGCAAACTGTAATGCCTCCTAATGGCATGGTATGAAGTCATACCACGGATAATGAGTTGAATGAGTTTGAGTTTAGATGTATAGTTATTTGTAAAGTAGACAAGTATTAATACTGCTGAAGAGATTGGATTAACATCTATTAACCAATGTCAACGCATATTGCTATAGTAATCACACAAACGCTCTCTCCGACTCTCTTCCTCTCTGCAGCGATATCTATTTTCTTGAAACAATTATTAAGTATGAAAGGCTTTGCAAAGAACAATGTAACATTCCATCTAGCTAGCTACACATCAAAGTTTTGTCCTTGAGATCCATGTCCTTTGCCTTACGCTATAGGCTATATATCTGCTGCTGTGCTGGCTGAAATTGTTGCAGGCTTGGCAGCCCTAAGTCTTGCAGTGATAAAGACAGAATGGTTTGATGCTGCCCAGCCAGCTCATGTGGAACACATAATTGCCTTCGAGGGATAAGCCCCATCCCCGGTCTGAACCCTGGACACTCATTCCCTCCTAACGCCAAACGTCACAACCACTTATTCAAATGACAGCTCAATGGAATAATAACATGCTAGCTCGGCGCATTTACCGCTGAAGAACCGCATGCTGGGACTATACACACACACACACACACACACACACACACACACACACACACACACACAACTATGATGATAATCTGTATGTGTAGCCATGGTGGTCTGCTAAAACATATTCTCCTCATATTCTCTTCTCTCTCACACGCATAATGTAAGCCACAGTACTGGCGCCAGCAGCCACATTTGAATATGGAGAAGCTAATTACTTACGAAGTTCAGACGTAATTTGATGACAATGCAGTCAGCAGCCCAGCCCTGCTTTCCGAGTCTCTGGTTGCGTACGAAATGGCGCCCTATTGTTTACATGGTGCACTATTTAAGACCCTGGTGAAAAGTAGTGCACGGAATCGGGAATAGGGTGCCATTTGGGATGCTGCCAAGGACTCACCCGTGTCAGGACAGAGTGCCCAAAGGCATGAGCCTGCATATATTTGGGCAGAGTGAGTGAGTTGGTTGGTTGGGCTAAGTTGGGCTAAGTTGTCCCATCATGCTTCAGCTGATCCTCTCCATCCTCATATCCCTAACACCCCTCCCCCTGCCCTTCCCTGCCCTAACCTGGCCCATCAGACTGTAGTGTTACAGTTCCCCTGTCCCTTTAGCCTGGATATTACCCCCATGCATATCTGCAGTACACACACTTTACAGAACCCCCCCCACACACACACAATAATCTCGCCTAGGCTGTCCTCTATCCTCCAGATATCGCTGTGTATTATTTAGCAGGAAGCGCTGGGAGTGAATCATAGCCCCTTTGGCTGCTTATTATGCGGTCCACCTCGTTAGCGCACGTGATTTAATATGCATCTTACTTTCAGGACAGAGATCCTCTTGCTGCTGCATTTTCAACAGGAGAGGAGAGTTATGGCGGCCAGGGAGAGGGGAAGGGAGCTTAGGAAGACGCCGAGCATCCCATAGTGTTTTTTAACTTTCACAACTAATCCAAAACACACAGAGTATAAAGCTAAGCATCTGTTTGTAGACTGTGCTGTCTATTGTGGAAGTAACCAAACCCAACCAAAGCAGGGGGGATATTTGCTGCCCACACATCTGTGGATCTGTTGGGGCGGTATGCAAATTGGAGTGAGTCTAGGGTACCTGGGATGATGGTGTTGATGTGAGCCATGACCAGCGTTTCAAAGCATTTCATGGCTACCAACTTGAGTGCGACGGGTTGGTAGTCATTTAGGCAGGTTATCTTAGTGTTCTTGGGCACAGGCACTATGGTGGTCTGCTTAAAACATGTTGGTATTACAGACTCAGACAGGGAGAGGTTGAAAATGTCAGTGAAGACACTTGCCAGTTGGTCAGTACATGCTCGGAGTACACGTCCTGGTAATCTGTCTGGCCCTGTGGCCTTGTGAATGTTGACCTATTTAAAGGTCTTACTCACATCGTCTGCGGAGAGCGTGATCACACAGTCGTCCGGAACAGCTGATGCTCTCATGCATGTTTGTGTTATTTTCCTCGAAAGGGGCATAGAAGTAGTTTAGCTCGTCTGGTAGGCTCGTGTCATTGGGCAGCTCTCGGCTGGGCTTCCTGTTGTAGTCTGTAATGTTTTGCAAGCCCTGCCACAACCGACGAGCGTCAGAACGGTGTAGTAGGATTCGATCTTAGTCCTGTAATGACACTTTGCCTGTTTGGTTGTTCGTCGGAGGGCATAGCAGGATTTCCTTTTAGCTTACGGGTTAGAGTCCCGCTCCTCATCACCACATAAAAAGTACATTTTCTGGCCAGGCCTCAGAGGCAGAAACACAAAAGGCAACATCTTTGGGCCAAACGCTGGTCAAAGCCTGACAAGGGAAATGCACCAACAATGTTAAAAATGCTGATAAAAATCATTGTTGATGTCATCCAGATTATTTCCCTTCTAATCAGGAGGCTCTGAAACTCCCGGCAGTGTCTGAACTCCCTGGGTCCCCAGTTCCATGGTGGTGACGAGCAAATAGAAATTAGCCTAGTTGTTTTGAGTGTGGAGTACAAGATTCCTGTACAAGTCCCCTCACTGAACAAGGCACTGTTTTCCCATTGCATTTTTACTGCTAATTGACTTAAACAGATGCAGAACCCCCAGTTGAGTATCTCTGCTGTACTCTAGGCTTCAGCCCGCTGTTTGTAGTTGATTGTTTCATGTACTGTTCTTTTGAGTTACAACTCCTCCTCCACTCTCCTTTCAGAGCAAACATCACGCAGGCTCTCTCTCTCTCTCTCACACTCTCTCACTCTCATTTCCATACATTCAAATTCACCTTGTTCAGCGAGTGAGCTGAGGAGAGGCGAGTCCACCAAACAGTTAACGGGTTGGCAGAATAAGTAACCAGCCTCAGCACTGCACACCGTTACCAGTGAACAACACCCCGTAACCTAACAAAGCAGGCCCAGTTTCAATACACGTTTCTCATTCACATAAGTGATGTGCTTTTTTTGTTTTTTTTGAAAGAAGAAGAAGAAGAAGAGTCTTTTAGATTTACGATAACCTATGACGTCACTCTTTATCTGTCTTTGTCTAATTCTGGCCCCGGAACGTTCCATGCGTGGGTGGAATCGTAGGCCTGACTACCTGTTACCATGGTACAAGTCTTGGGAGTTTGTTGTTGTGGCGGCCATATGAAGATTCCTTCCTATCCGTATTGATTTAATTGTTGGATAAGGAGTGTTGTCACTGCATCCTCCTTTCAAAGCACTCTTACCATCTTAGCCCCTGTTAAAGAAAATGTTTTTAAAGTCTCATGAAGTATGGATTTTCTGATTGGTTTAGATGCTTTGTGAAGCATCTCAGTTAATAGTACACTTTTGTGTGCGTCCCAATTGACGCAAAAAGTAGTGCGCCATATAGGCAATAGTGTCATTTGGGGTGATCCTCTATAAGTTTGCAAATCCTCTGGGACAGACGCATGTCAAAAGTATCCCACTGACAAAACCATGTATCCCCCCCATGTAGCATAGCTGAGGATATCCTTCCACAGGATCAGATATTTTAAATCCGAGTATAAACCCATGGATCCGGAAGAGCTCAGTTTACCCACACGTCTTTTACATCAAACACATAGACGCAGGTCTATTTGCATGTTGTAGTGATAGAAGTCTAAGCATATGTCGCCCTTCGAGCTGGTTTGCTGTCTAAATTGTGTATGAGAAGATCAGATTTGGCACCAATCAGATTCCATCGCTATGAATTGCATCATTATGAAACTAATACACACAGTCAGGAACCATTTAGTATCATATGTTTATTCATAGCATCCTTGAGTGGTGTGTAGGCCTAAATCAGTGCTGAAATGTAAAAAAATATATATATATTTTACAACAGACACACACACTTATCTGTGATAAATATTATGCATTCATAAGAAGGTGAAGGGTAAATCATCTGATCTGTGCAGCAGTTTAATCATGTCAAAATGTATGTCATCTCTTTACTCAGTGTGGGGCCTATGAATGTTGTGTATTGAATCACTTCTCCTGAATGAACATTCCAATAGGCTGTGTACATTGTGGATGAATGCAGGGGAGGGCTGGGTGGATCCGTCTCCTGACTCAGCTCTCCTGTGCCGCTTTACCCACTTCAAGGGAACGAAACGGCTACATTGCTGTGGCACTCGGTCTAGCTAGCGCAAGGCCTGATTCATACAGAGGTGCTCACACACATTTCAGACTGAGAAGAGGCATGTTTGGGCACCCTACGTGTTTTTAGAGGTGCAGAGACATGCTTCATTCATAAAAAGGACAGAGACTCACTGCATGAGGCTCACTGCATGAGGCTCACTGCATGAGGCTCACTGCATGAGGCTCACTTCATGAGGCACACTGCATGAGGCACACTGCATGAGGCTCACTGCATGAGTCTCACTGCATGAGTCTCACTGCATGAGGCACACTGCATGAGGCACACTGATGTAGAGGAGCAATTCATGTCACGGAAAATGGGGCACTTAGTTTTATGAATGGAAAAGTACATTTATAGAAATCTAAGTGCTCACTTTTCTGCACCACATTTATTAATAATTTGTTACTTTTTCACTTGCTGACTCTATCTTTCTGTGTAACCATGCTTCAGAGCTGTAGCTGGGTTCCAACATGCAACCCTTGTGAGGTGAGATCCTAAAACCCGAGCCACAGACTTCTGCATATCAGACGTGATGTTTTGTATATACTGTACGTACATAAAGGCCGTGTTCAAGAGCATCAAACGAAATAAATTGTGACTGACTGAGCTACAAATAATATTGAGCAGATATTTATGATGCTAGGTCATTTGTATATCTTGACTCGCCTTTAAAGTCGGCTGCAATGTGGAACGCTCCCAAAGTATACAGTAAAACATTGAGAATCGTCCCTAGGTAAATATGTAAAACACACGGTCCCATGGTTCATTAAGAGATTCTCCATTGGTTTTGCTAACTCCTCCTACCACCGTCCTCTCCTCTCCTCTATTTTTTAAAAGTTCAAAGGTGATTAAGGAGAGGGGGCAAGGATAGGAAATGTGGAAACAAACGCGCTTGTAGGAAATTAAACTTTCCTTGTCCACTAGCACGTCAGGCCGATTACATTTACATAGGAGGCACATGAGGTTGGTGGGACCTTCATTTGGGAGGACGGGCTCGTGGTAATGACTGGAGCGGAACAGTTGGAATGGTATCAAATACGTCCAACACATGGTTTCCAGGTCTTTGATGCCATTCCATGTGCTCCATTCAGGACATTATTATGAGCTGTTCTCCACTCAAATACATGTTGCTAGTTGTGGCAGACATTTTAGAAATAAAACAATAAGTTGCATATCATTTTCAAAGGTGTGCATGCTTTTCTCCTGCTACAAAACAGCTGATTCAATGGGGGGCGTGGCAGATATCGAAAAGGTGGCTAATCGAGGAGGGGGCAGAAATTTTTCTGTTTGGCTACTAACGAATTGGCACGCTCCACGACCACTGAGAATCTCCCGTAGAGATGTGTGTCGACTGTGGGCTCTGCCCCGGTCACTCCCTAGCCATATCCATAGCCATTTTCTGGTTTGAGTGAAACAGGAAGTAAGTGTGTCAAGAAAAAGGAAGCCGTCTGACTACAGAAATGTGGTCAGAAATGTTTGGCACTTTTTAAGGGCTAGTGGTCAATCCTCGAAAAGGGCTTTCATTTTTTAGATAACCCTACCCGAGTTAGAACCAAACACAACCATGTTTTTTCACATCTGTCTCCCATTTATGAAATGGATAGTTGTGACATCAAATATTTTACTGCAAAAGTAGTTTGATTGGTAGATATTGTAACACCCCACTAACCTCAAAGTGCAAATGGTCCTGCCTGACAAAAACACAAACAGTTCCACATTTATTTGATGTAATTGTGATCAGAATAATAACACAGCAGGCAGAATGCAGGGATATGAACTATCGATATTTGCGACGAATGTAAGCTTTACTTTTTGGTAGCTGATTAACAAACAACTTTGCCAAGTAAAATTTGCTTTCATTGACAAACAATACATACAGTTATACGTGTTTTATGATGACGTGGCTATTGTAATATAATCGTCTCGGAGGAAAATATGTGGGTCGAGAGTGAAAACGGTCATTTATTTTTCATTCAGACACTTGTAATTACGTTAGGCTCCAAATCCGTTTGGACTTCAAATCCAGTATGGCTTCATAACTACACTCAAACGCCATTCTCTGCACACAGAAGATGCAGCAGACTGCTTGGCATGGCAACACCAAGTATTCTAAATCACGAGATTCTTTGAGGATCAATCTGGCAACTTATGTCACCTCGTTATTTAGAAGTAACCTTTGTTTCATTGCTGGTTCAGTACGGCTGCTTGAATCCAACATGGCCTTGCTCTGCGTATGTGATGAGCAATGTTCCAGTGCACTCTTACGTTGTTTGGATTGAGCTGGCATGTTCATCATCCTGGCTGTCTGCCCTGGAGTTGATGTGTTTGTTGACTTTGGGACATGATGGTGTATGAGGACACGTGATGACAAGCGCACAAGGCAATAAACCAAACCAACCTGACACTCATTGACAAGTAATGCCATCAACTTAGTGGTCCTTCACATGTCATAAGAATTGTGCCTATCCAATGCCGATGGGAGATTCAGGATGGCAGTCTGCCCTGGAGTTGCCTTACGTGTTGATTTTATGACATTATGGTGTATCGGAAGGATGCAACCACATATGATGACAAGCTCATATGGAAGGTGTTCACCACATTGAACCTACACACCTCTACCAATGTAAATCCCATCCTGCATCTCCCAGAACTAACCTCGATAGGCCCACTCCACCATCAGTCCCCCTCTGGCAGTTAATTTACATTTACAGCACTCAGTGTCAAAGGAAGGCCAAGAAGATCATCAAGGACATCGACCTAGGGACGAAAGCACTCGAGCCTCGGTCTTCACTCTGCTACCATCGAGCAGACAGAGACGGTACAGGTGCATCTAAGCCGGGACTGAGAAATAGCTTCTATCTCCAGGCCATCAGTCTGTTGAACAGCCATCACTAGCCGGCTACTTGCCCAGAACTCTGCTCCTTGAAACGCCCCATGTACATGGAATCATTGAATGCTGGCCACCTCATATTGTGTTTATATACTGTTGTTTATTCACGTGTATGTACAGGTAACTGCCAAAATAAAGGAAACACCAACATAAAGTGTCTTAATAGGGTGTTGGGCCACCAGAAGGCTTCAATGCGCCTTGGCATAGATTCTACGAGTGCCTGGAACTCTATTGGAGGGATGCGACACCATTCTTCCATAAGAAAGTTTTTGTTGTTGATGGTGGTGGAAAACACTACCCCAGGCTCTGCTCCAGAATCTCCCATAAGTGTTCATTTGGGTTGAGCTCTGGTTTGAGATCTTGCATTTGGTTACTTTGTTTTCATGCTCATCAAGCCATTCAGTGACCAGTTGTGCCCTGTAGATTGGGGCATTGTCATCCTATGGGGGCATAGCCATGGTAGCCAAAATAACGGCCTGTCCAGCATTTTTATGACCCTAACCATGATGGGATGTTAATTGCTTAATTAACTCAGGAACCACATCTGTGTGGAAGCACCTGCTTTCAATATACTTTGTATCCCTCATTCACGCAAGTGTTTCCATTATTTTGGCAGTTACCTGTATATACTATATTCTTGACGTAGCTCATTCTAATATACTGTACCTACTACTTTACATACCATTTTCCTTCCAAATGATATACTGTCTATACACACCACATATACCACATTTTGTTACGTTACAGCCTTATTCTAAAATAAGTTAAATTGTTTTTTCACCTGATCAATCTACACACGATACCCCATGATGCCAAAGCAAAAACAGGTTTTTAGAAACTTGCAAATGTATTAAAAATACACATTTGTATAAATTCAGACCCTTTACTCAGTACTTAGTTGAAACACCTTTGGTAGCGATTACAGCCTCAACTCTTCTTGGGTATGATGCTACAAGCTTGGCCCACCTGTATTTAGGGAGTTTCTCCCATTTTTCACTGCAGATCCTCTCTAACTCTGTCAGGTTGGATGGGGAGTGTCGCTGCACAGCTATTTTCAGGTCTCTCCTGAGATGTTCAATCAGGTTCAGGTCTGGGCTCTGGCTGGACCACTGAAGGACATTCACAGACTTGTCAAAAAGCCACTCCTGCGTTGTCTTGGCTGTGTGCTTAGGGTCGTTGTCCTGTTGGAAGGTGAACTTGTGCCACAGTCCGAGGTCCGGAGCGCTCTGGAGAAGGTCTTCATCAAGAATCTCTCTGTACTTTGCTCCGTTCATCTTTCCCTAGATCCTGATTAGTCTCCCTGTCCCTGGCACTGAAAACTAAGCAATCAGGGGAGAAAGGCCTTGGTCAAGGAGGTGAAAACATCCCCACAGCCTTTTTTATTTTTATTTTTTATTTCACCTTTATTTAACCAGGTAGGCTAGTTGAGAACAAGTTCTCATTTGCAACTGCGACCTGGCCAAGATAAAGCATAGCAGTGTGAGCATACAACAAAGAGTTACACATGGAGTAAACAATTAACAAGTCAATAACACAGTAGAAAACGAAGGGGGGGTCTATATACAATGTGTGCAAAAGGCATGAGGAGGTAGGCAAATAATTACAATTTTGCAGATTAACACTGGAGTGATAAAAGATCAGATGGTCATGTACAGGTAGAGATATTGGTGTGCAGAAGAGCAGAAAAGTAAATAAATAAAAACAGTACGGGGATGAGGTAGGTGAAAAGGGTGGGCTATTTACCAATAGACTATGTACAGCTGCAGCGATCGGTTAGCTGCTCAGATAGCTGATGTTTGAAGTTGGTGAGGGAGATGAAAGTCTCCAACTTCAGCGATTTTTGCAATTCGTTCCAGTCACAGGCAGCAGAGTACTGGAACGAAAGGCGGCCAAATGAGGTGTTGGCTTTAGGGATGATCAGTGAGATACACCTGCTGGAGCGCGTGCTACGGATGGGTGTTGCCATCGTGACCAGTGAGCTGAGATAAGGCGGAGCTTTACCTAGCATAGACTTGTAGATGACCTGGAGCCAGTGGGTCTGGTGACGAATATGTAGCGAGTGGCAGCCTGATGCTGCCACCACCATGCTTCACCGTAGGGATGGTAGTGGCCAGGTGATGAGTGGTGCCTGGTTTCCTCCAGATGTGAAGCTTGGTATTCAGGCAGTCTTGGTTCCATCAGAACAGAGAATCTTGTTTCTCATGGTCAGAGTTCTTTATGTGCAATATTCGCAAACTCCAAGCGGCCTGTCATGTGACTTTTACTGAGGAGTGGCTTCCGTCTAGCCACTCTATCATAATGGCCTGATTGGTGGAATGCTGCAGAGATTGTTGTCCTTCTGGAAGGTTCCCCCATCTTGAAAGAAGAACTCTGCAGTTCTGTCAGAGTGACCATCGGGTTCTTGTTCACCTCCTTGACCAAGGCCTTTCTCCCCTGATTGCTTAGTTTGGCCGGGCGGCCAGCTCTAGGAGAGTCTTGGTGGTTCCAAACTTCTTCCATTTAAGAAAGATGGAGGCCACTGTGTTCTTGGGGACCTTCACTGCTGCAGAAATATTTTGTACCCTTCCCCAGATCTGTGCCTCGACACAATCCTGTCTCGGAGCTCTACGGACAATTACTTCAACCTCATGGCTTGGTTTTTGCTCTGACTGTAACTGTTTCCATCTCAACCCTCAAACACGTAGATCTCCTGAACGCAGCTCACTTTCCAGCCCAATTTCCAGCTCACACTCTCAAACACGTAGATCCCCTGAACGCAGCTCACTTTCCAGCCCAATTTCCAGCTCACACTCTCAAACACGTAGATCCCCTGAACGCAGCTCACTTTCCAGCCCAATTTCCAGCTCACACTCTCAAACACGTAGATCCCCTGAACGCAGCTCACTCTCCAGATCCTAATCACCTGAGTTCTAATCACCGGTTCACACACCTGTATGTCATTATCACACACTATTTAGTTCAGTTCTTTGCACCCCATCACTGTGAGGTATTGTTTGTTTTGTGACACACGTCTTTCAGAGCTCTGGTTTTTCCGTGATTTACTCCTCCCGTGTTTGATAGTTTTTGCCTGCCTCACTAACGACGCCTTTTGCCTATTCCCTGCCTGTACTTTAGCTTATCAGGTTTCCTGTTATCTACCTATTGCCTGATTTCCTGGACTACATTACTAGCCTTTTCCCTGCCTGTACTGTTGCCCTTTTGGACCCTCTGTGTGTGACCTTCTGCCTGCCCCTCGACCCAGCTACCTGCCTCCTCCTGTGGTCCTGCAACAAACACCTGCTGCGCCCTGCGCTTGAAACCAGCTCTCTGTCTCCCCTTGTGTTCATTACACTGACATGCACTGTCAACTGTGGGACCTTATTTAGAGAGATGTGTGCCTTTCCAAATCATGTCCAATCAATTGAACTTACCGCAAGTGGATTCCAATTAAGTTGCAGAAACATTTCAAGGATGATCCATGGAAACAGGATGCATGGAGCTTAGATTTGAGTCTCATAGCAAAGGGTTTATACATTTGCAAACATTTTGAAATACCTGTTTTTGCTTTATCATCATGGGGTATTGTGTGTAGATTGACAAGGGAATGAATGTAATCAATTTTATATTACGTCTGTAATGTAACAAAAGGTGGGGAAAGTGAAGGGGCCTGAATCATTTCCAAATGAACTGTATATTCTGGATTCTGGCACCTGCTCACGTTAATTTATCTCCTCTGGATTGTTAACTGGACTCGTTCTGTCAAATCTTGTTTAGATGTTTTATTATTTGTGTATTTGGTGTTGCATTTACTGGACATTCTGCTGCACTGTTAGAGATATTAACATAAGCATTTCGCTGCACCTGCTATAACACCTGCAAATCTGTGCATGTTTGTCCTTTCTAGGGAGTTTTTCCTAGCCACCGTGCTTCTACACCTGCATTGCTTGCTGTTTGGGGATTTAGGCTGGGTTACTGTACAGCACTTTGAGATATCAGCTGATGTACGAAGGGCTATATAAATACATTTGATTTGATTTGATGTTTGTTTGACTTTGATTTCGTTTAATAAAGATGGCGACACCATGGAACTGGACTGCCACATGTCACGAGGCCATTCAACAGCCAAAATGCCATCTGGAAGGTGATGGCGTGCATTGCCCTCATGTACCCATTTTGCTGCAACCCATGACAGACCAGCCCATGCGACACCTGAACTGGTCTGGGAAACTGTTCAGTAATCCCAAGATCCATATAAGGACATAATGCCGTCTTCCAGATGACAAACAAGAGGCCCTATTAACAGTGTGGGTGCTAAGTAAACTCAACTAGTGGACCACATTCTTATCCTGTCACTATTACCAATAAAAAGAGTAGCAATCCATTGAACATGCTGGCTTCGTCCTAAACCCTAGCTAATTGTGTCAGAGCATGTTCTGGCAGTGTTTCAAAGCGCTTTTAAACTTTTAATGTCCTAACCCTCTCCGGCTGAGTTGACGACTTAGTAGTTCAGGAGAGCCACAGCCACATGCACGCACCCCCCCTCCCCCCCTCCCTCCCCCCACTCAAACGGAAACACACACACACACACGACCCTGGCATCTCTCTGGCGGGCCCTAGCTGTTATTGTTTATTGGAGAGAAAGAGTTGAGTTTGCCTCCCGTTGAGCCTCAGCTCACTACAGAAATGTAAATTAGGCATTAATCCTTGTTCCGGGCAGCAGACCTTTCTTTCTTAATGCTTCTGCCACTCCTCTATCCTGGCTAGGCTAAGCGTGCTGGGCTGTGGGGACCATGTGTTTTTATGAAGGCTATTACTTCTAATGCACACCGGCTGTGGATACTGGTATGCATAGAGGAAAATGCACAGGGAGAGGAAAGGAGGGGATGGGGGATTATAATGTGTTGGTTGCTATGGTCCCACCTGTTTACTCATTACACAGAGAAAGAGCTACACTGAGTGTAACAAGCATTATTAACACCTGCTCTTTCCATGACATAGACTGACCAGTTGAAAGCTATGATCCCTTATTGATGTCACTTGTTAAATTCACTTCAATCAGTGTAGATGAAGTGGAGGAGACAGGTTAAAGGATAATTTTTAAGCCTTGATACAATTGAGACATGGATTGTGTATGTGTGCCATTCAGAGGGTGAATGGGCAAGGCAAAATATTGAAGTGCCTTTGAACGGGGTATGGTAGTAGGTGCCAAGCACACCGGTTTGTGTCAAGAACTGTAGGATTGCTGGGTTTTCATGCTCAACCGTTTCCTGTGTGCATCAAGAACGGTTCACCAACCAAAGGACATCCAGCCAACTTGACACAACTGTGAGAAGCATTGGAGTCCCGTTGGAAGGCTTTCGAAACCTTGTTGAGTCCATTCCCTGACGAATTGAGGCTGTTCTGAGGGCAAAAGGGAGGGGTGCAACACAACATTAGGAAGATGTTCTTAATGTTTTGTACACTCAGTGTATTTTGATCAACTCCATTGCACAGATCAGTGAAGTTGTTTAGGCAGGTAACAGATTCCTGTTGCTCCACCTGTTGTTGTTGTTCACTGACACCCTCCTTTCCTCTCCTCTCTCCCTCCATCTATAGAGCATCTGTGCTGAATTGACTTCTCCCACCAAAAAGCATGAAAAGAGCATCTTGAAAAGGCTCCACTTGGCTGCCTACTAGGCAAAACAAATTAGGAGTTCACAACTTCAAAAGAGCTCCCCACAGCAACCCCCTCGCTCCTGCCGACGGTGGTTCTTTCCAAAGACAGCCAGGCAGTGAGAGGGTTTTTAATAAGGAGGAGTCTCAATCAGAGCCCCTGCAGAGTAAAATTATGGATGTGAATCCACTGTGTGGGATGTCTGCATTTATGGGTAAGCTTGCACAGCACTCAACCACATACAGTATTTCCAGTTTTTAAGTTGTTGACAGTGAAAACTTTTGTACGAAATGTTGTGACAAGATAACAAGATAATTACACTGTACACAAATATAAACGCAACATCTAAGGTGTTCGTTTCATGTGCTCAATGTCCACCAGAGCCGTTGCCAGATAATTGAATGTTAATTTCTCTACCATAAATTGCCTCCAACTTTATTTGAGAGAATTTAGCAGTACATCCAATAGGCCTCACAACCACAGACAACGTGTTACCATACTAGCCAAGGACAACCACAGACAACGTGTAACCATGCTAGCCAAGGACAACCACAGACAACGTGTAACCATGCTAGCCAAGGACATCCACAGACAACGTGTAACCATGCTAGCCAAGGACAACCACAGACAACGTGTAACCATGCTAGCCAAGGACAACCACAGACAACGTGTAACCATGCTAGCCAAGGACAACCACAGACAACGTGTAACCATGCTAGCCAAGGACAACCACAGACAACGTGTAACCATGCTAGCCAAGGACAACCACAGACAACGTGTAACCATGCTAGCCAAGGACAACCACAGACAACGTGTAACCATGCTAGCCAAGGACAACCACAGACAATGTATAACCATGCTAGCCAAGGACAACCACAGACAACGTGTAACCATGCTAGCCAAGGACATCCACAGACAACGTGTAACCATGCTAGCCAAGGACAACCACAGACAATGTGTAACCATGCTAGCCAAGGACAACCACAGACAATGTGTAACCATGCTAGCCAAGGACATCCACAGCTTCTTCACCTGGTAGACTGTCTGAAACTAGCCACCCAGGCAGCTAAAGAAACTGGGGGTTTGTACAACGGAATCATTTCTGCACAAAGTCTCAAAACCGTGTCAGTGAAGGTCAACTTTGTATGTGCTTGTCGTCCTCACCAGGGTCTTGACCTGACAGCAGTTTGGTGTCGTAACCAACCTCAGTGGGCAAATGCTCACCTTCAGGGGCCACTGGCACGTTGGAGAAGTGTGGTCTTAACAGATGAATCCTCGTTTCAACTGTACTGGGCAGATGGCACACAGCATGTATGGCATTGTGTGGGCGAGCGGATTGCTCATGTCAGCGTTGTGAAAACAGAGTGCCCCATGGTGGCGGTAGGGTTATGCTATGGACAGTCATAAGCTACAGGCAACAAACACAATTACATTTTATCTATGGCAATTTGAATGCACAGAGAAAGTGAATTCACCCGCCAACATCACCTCATGTTTCAGCATTATAATACATGGCCCAATGTCGCAAGGATCTGTACACAATGCCTGGAAGCTGAAAATGTTCCACTTCTTCCATGGCCTGCATTATACACAAGACGTTACCCACTGAGCATGTTTGGTATGCTCTGGATCAACATGTATGACAGCGCATTACAGTTCCCACCAATATCCCGCAACTTCGCACAGCCAATGAATGGCGCTGGAGGATGGCTGACGTTTTACATGCTCCTAACCAACTGAGCTATTTGTTCATTTTTTTGTGTTAGTAACTTATTTCTTTGCTTATTTTGTACATAAGAGATGGTAGCAGCAACATTATAACTTCTGTAAATCAGAATAGCGATTACTCACCTCGATCTGGAAGAAACTTTCCTTTAATGAGTCCGACGGGAACAGGTCCAAATCCCCGTCATTTGCGTGAAAAACAGCAGAGAAAAAAGGGGCGGAGGTCAGGCCTCCTTCTGAGAATTCGTAGGCAAGCGAGTAGACTCCCACTGCCATCCGTTCCATTGGCCAATGTGCAATCCATTGGAAAATAAAATCGATAAACCTACGATAAAGATTATCCTACTAAAGGGACATTTAAAAAAATCATCTTATGTTTCACTGAGTCGTGGCTGAATGATGACAGGAATAATATAGATCTGGCGGGATTTTCCATGCACCGGCAGAACAGAGAAGCTACGTCTGGTACGACGAGGGGTGGGGATGTGTGTCTATTTGTCAATAACAGCTGGTGCGCAATGTCTAATATTAAAGAAGTCTCGAGTTATTGCTCAGTGTCTGCATGGAGAGAGTCTCCTCAATGAATGGGGAAGAGGTATATTTATCCCGGGACACACCTGAGCCCAAGTGTGTCCCATTTTTCTGACGACCCTCCCGACTCCGCCCACCGACATCCTATTAATTAAGGAAAACAAGAGCAAAGAGACAGAATACGGCAAACAGAGTGGGATGGCCGTCACAGAGTATACCACCTCAGTCATCGGCTTCATCAATAAGTGCATCGACGACGTCGTCCCCACAGTGACCGTACGTACATATCCCAACCAGAAGCCATGGATTACAGGTAACACCCGCATCGAGCTAAAGGCTAGAGCTGCCGCTTTCAAGGAGCAGGACACTAATAAGAAATCCCGCCGAACCCTCAGACGAACCATCAAACAAGCAAAGTGTCAACACAGGGTTAAGATTGAATCCTACTACACTGGCTCTGACGCTCGTCGGATGTTGCAGGACTTGAAAAATATTTGGGACTACAAAGGGAAACCCAGACGCGAGCTGTCCAGTAACGTCAGCCTACCAGACGAGCTAAATGCCTTTTATGCTCGCTTCGAGACAAGCAACACTGAAGCATCCATGAGAGCACCACCTGTTTCGGACGACTGTGTGATAATGCTCTTGGTAGCCGATGTGAGCAAGACCTTTAAACATGTCAACATTCAGAAAGCCGTAAGGCTAGACGGATTACTAGGGCATGTACACTAAGCATGCGCTGACCAACTGGTAAATGTCTTCACTGACATTTTTAACCTCTCCCTGACCGAGTATGTAATAGCTTCAAGCAGACCACTATAGTTCCTGTGCCCAAGGAAGCGACGGTAACCTGCCTAAATGATTACCGCCCCGTAGCACTCACGTCGGTAGCCATGAAGTGCTTTGAAAGGCTGGTCATGGCTCACATCAACAGCATCCTCCCGGATACCCTTGACCCACTCCAATTTGCATACCGCCCCATCAGATCCACAGATGACGCAATCTCAATCGCACTCCACACTGCCCTTTTCCACCTGGACAAAAGGAACACCTATGTGAGAATGCTGTTCATTGACTACAGCTCAGAGTTCAACTCCATAGTGCCCATGAAGCTCATCACTAAGCTAAGGACCCTGGGACTAAACACCTCCCTCTGCAACTGGATCCTGAACTTCCTGACGGGCCACCCCTAGGTGGTAAGGGTAGGCAAACATGTCTGCCACGCTGATCCTTAACCCTGGGGCCCCTCGGGTGTGTACTTAGTTCCCCCTGTACTCCCTGGTCACCCACGACTGCGTGGCCAAACAACTCCAACACCATCAATAAGTTTGCAGACGACACAATAGTGGTAGGCTTGATCACCGACGACGATGAGATAGCCAATAGGGAGGAGATTAGTGACCTGGCAGTGTTCAATGTGAGCAAGACAAAGTAGCTGATTGTGGACTACAGGAAAAGGCGAGCTGAATAGGCCCCCATTGACTGGACTGTAGTGGAGCAGGTTGAGAGTTAAGTTCCTTGGTGTCCACATCACCAACGAACTATCATGTTCCAAACACACCAAGACTGTAGTGAAAGGGCATGCCAAAACCTTTTCCCCCTCAGGAGACTGAGGGGGAAAAGCCAGGCAGTGAGAGGGCTTCTACCCCCAAGCCATAAGCAATAATCAAATGGCCACCTGGACTATTTACATTGACACCACCTCCCCCCATTTGTTTTGTACACTGCTGCTACTTGCTGTTTCTTATCTATGCAAAGTCACTTCACCCCTACCTACATGTACAAGTACCTGGACTAACCTGTATCCCTGCATATTGACTTGGTACTGGTACCCCTGTATATAGCCTCATTATTGTTATTTTATTGTGTTACTTTTCTTAATTACATTTTTTTACTTTAGTTTATTACTTGGTAAATATTTTCTTAACCCTTCTTGAACTGCACTGTTGGTTAAGTGCTTGTAAGTAAGCATATCACACTAAGGTCTACACATGTTGTATTCGGTGCGCATTTGACAAATAAAGCTGGATTTGATTGATTTGAGTAGGAGTGGGACAACGTTCCACAGGCCACCATCAAAAGCCTGATAAACTCTATGCGAATGAGATGGGTCGAGCTGCATGAGGCAAATGGTGGTCACCAGATACTGACGGGTTTTCTGATCCATGCCCCAACCTTATTTTTATGGTATCTGTGATCAATAGATACACGTCTTTATTCCTAGTCATGTGAAATCTATAGGTTAGGGCCTAATGAATTGATTATTTCCTTATATGAACTGTAACTCAGTCTTGAACAGGTGTCTGTATAGAGAAAGACTGATCAGAAGCTGATTAGCTATCATATGATTGATGTGTCTCTCAGACATTGCAGAACAGCATTTGACTGTGTAAATCCTCACTGTTGCACAACAAGCCCGAGACTAAAATGTCAGCCATTACTCATGTTGGTCATTACCTTGTTTACTTTAAGACTTTCCTTTTGGTATTATCAATCTGACTCTGTTAAAAGGTCACTGATTCTGGGGTGACAAGGAGATCGAGCGTTGTGTAGCGACACGAAAAGGAGGTCTACTCTGAGCGATTGGCATCGCTCTACATTGCCTGTTGACCGTGCACAGCGAGTCATTGAACGTATAAATGTTTGTCTGTCGTCGTCAAAGTTCATTCACAGGTTAAAGGGCAATTTTTCACCCGTTGTAGATGATCCATCTACATGATCGAGCCAAGGGGACTGTAGTGATGTACGCTTTTCCCATACTTAAACGGTTGTTATGGGTTACCCACCTTTAAGTACTGATGCATTCTGGGTGACTCATGAACCCTTGCCATATGATGCATATACAGTATGAGCCATATGATTCCCATGGTCAGACCTCCAACCAAGGCCAGAGTGGAAATAAGTCCTTTACTTTCTTGTTATCCTTGAGGGTTTTGTATAATGTAGCGTGGAACCCCATATTATCGGCAGCGTTGAAGGAATATATTACCTTCAATGTCACCCTGTGATCAAGCTGTCAATGTTTTGTGATTATTGGTGTTGACCAATTAGCACGTTTGACATTTCAGTGGAAATACAACTATTATCAGCTTTTTGATGCCTCATAATTTATTTGACAGATTACATTGAAGTTTTGAGAAAGTAGATAAAAATATAAATTAAGATAAATCATTTACATCAAATACAACTTTAAATTCTGTGATGTGCATTGACATACAGTTCCTTGCGTAACTATCCCCCCCCCCCATGTCAATACTTTGTAGAGTCACCTTTTGCAGCAATTACAGCTGCACGTCTCTTGGGGTATGTCTCTATTAGCTTGGCACATCTAGTCACTGGGATTTTTACTCATTCTTTTAGGGAAAACTTCTCCTGCTCCTTCAAGTTGGATGGATTCTGCTGGTGTACAGAAATCTTTAAGATACCACAGATTCTCAATTGGATTGAGGTCTGGGCTCTGACTAGGCCATTCCAACACATTTAAATGTTTCCCCTTAAACCACTCGAGTGTTGCTTCAGCAGTATGCTTAGGGTCATTGTCCAATTGGAAGGTGAACCTCCGTCCCAGTCACAAATCTCTGGAAGACTGAAACAGATTTCCCTCAAGAATTTCCCTGTATTTAGCACCATCCATCATTTCTTCAATTGTGACCTGTTTCCCAGTCCCTGCCGATGGAAAAACATCCCCACAGCATGATGCTGCCACCACAATGCTTCAAGTGGGGATGGTTTTCTTGGGGTGATGAAAGGTGTTGGGTTTGCATTACATTTTGCATTACATTTTAGTCTCTTCTGACCAGAGTACCTTCCTCCGTATGTTTGGGGATTCCCCCACATGCCTTTGCGAACACCAAACGTGTTTGCTTATTTTTTTCTTTAAGCAATGGCTTTTTTTCTGGCCACTCTTCCGTAAAGCCCAGCTCTGTGGAGTGTACAGCTTAGTGGTCCTATGGACAGATACTCCAATCTCTCTTTGATTAAGGCCCTCCTTGCCTTGGAAGTGAGCTTTGGTGGGTGGTCCTCTCTTAGATATCCGGCTCCACTGTCACCTCTGGATCCCACTGTACACACCTGCAGTGGAACCTGGGCTGGCAGAAGTCACAGCACACCCATGTCACCTCTGGATCCCACTGTACACACCTGCAGTGGAACCTGGGCTGGCAGAAGTCACAGCACACCCATGACACCTCTGGATCCCACTGTACACACCTGCAGTGGAACCTGGGCTGGCAGAAGTCACAGCACACCCATGACACCTCTGGATCCCACTGTACACACCTGCAGTGGAACCTGGGCTGGCAGAAGTCACAGCACACCCATGACACCTCTGGATCCCACTGTACACACCTGCAGTGGAACCTGGGCTGGCAGAAGTCACAGCACACCCATGACACCTCTGGATCCCACTGTACACACCTGCAGTGGAACCTGGGCTGGCAGAAGTCACAGCACACCCATGACACCTCTGGATCCCACTGTACACACCTGCAGTGGAACCTGGGCTGGCAGAAGTCACAGCACACCCATGACACCTCTGGATCCCACTGTACACACCTGCAGTGGAACCTGGGCTGGCAGAAGTCACAGCACACCCATGACACCTCTGGATCCCACTGTACACACCTGCAGTGGAACCTGGGCTGGCAGAAGTCACAGCACACCCATGACACCTCTGGATCCCACTGTACACACCTGCAGTGGAACCTGGGCTGGCAGAAGTCACAGCACACCCATGACACCTCTGGATCCCACTGTACACACCTGCAGTGGAACCTGGGCTGACAGAAGTCACAGCACACCCATGACACCTCGGACTCACACTCCTGTCGGGAGCTTACAGGTGGATCCCGCTCCCCGCAGCGAGCACAGCAGGTGGTGTCGTCTTTTATTTTCAAAACCCCCAAAAATGATCCAATTGATTAACATGGTTTGCAAATGTAAACGTACGAAAGCAACAATAGTAATTGATACAACTGAGCAAAAATGTTAAACAAACAGATGGTGAGGTACCTGAGGGTGGTGCCTTGGGTGACGTGACAGAGGTGGCCGGGTGGAGCTTTTCTCTTCCTTTTCTGTGCTGCAGTTGAGAGACAAAGTACTATTAGACAATGCATGTTTCATGAAAAACATTTTCAACTTTTTTACATATTGTATTTGAATTGCAGGGACAAAAGATGAGGCTGTTATGGTGGTGTTACCAGGGGAGATGGAGGAGGTAGTTGGTCTAGGAGGAGGCCGCTTCGGTTGGGACAGACAGGGGGGCTGGTGTGCATCGTGGTGTTGGTGGACGAAACCCCAGACGGTGGTTTGGGGGAGCTGGTATTGGTAGTGGGGGGGGGACCGACGATGGTGTGGCCGGGAGAGCAGTCACGTGGCCTTCTTCTACAGCTGGGAGCTCGGGTGTATCCTACAGGTGTTACACACAGGGAGGCACTGGCTGTGGTGATGCAGCTGGAGTGGTTCCAGCATGGATCCAGCAGAGGCGACGGCGTCGATGGTTTCATCCGTGACCCGACCCTCTTTCTCCTCTGCCTCGGCCAACTTCTTCTCACCCCTCTCCTGCCGCTGGCGCGAGACAGCATTAAATAGGATCCTTCAATGGCTGAAGGGTCAAAAGGGAAGAGGTCACACTTCTTAATCCCTTTCATCACATAGAGCATGTCCTTGCAGCGCTGGTATGGGTAGCAGAATACTCTGGTTAATTCTGATTTGTTTACCATGTAGGAGTAGTCGAAATGGCTGAGGTCTCCAGCTACCTAGGAGAACTCCATTAAAGCTGTTAAAGGGACAAAAAGTATCCCACGTTCAGATGCTGCAGGACATAGGGGCAGTGTGGTGGAAGACAAAGAAGCATAACCCCTTCCCTTAGTGATGCCGCAAGATTCTCCGGGCCCATGTGGCTCCTGTGCCCATCGAAGAGGAGAAGGAGAGGGCGTTCCTTTATTTCCTGCTTAATGAAATGCTGAAACCACTTCCTGAACAGGTCCCTGTCAATGTAGCCACTGTTGGACCTTCCATACAAGGCTTGTGGGGGTAGGGACTCCCAGTGTGTAGTGGCAGCCGGGGAAACACTTGGGGTAGATGTTAAACGGGGGAAAGTCCTCCCCAGCTGCGTTGAAGCAGGCCAGCACTGCGAAGTGTGCTCCTTGGTCCCCGGAGCCTGACGGTACACGTGTTATGCGCCCCGGGGAGCCAGCACTTTGTGCCTGCGCTGGTCACTAAGATCACAGACATCACAGTTACACATTTGTCTGGGTTTTTCCCTCAATCCACTCTCCTCCAACATCTTCTCATAAGAAGTGAAGAAGGTGTCCATTGTTGGACTGGTGGCACACTCTGCTCCCCGTGTCCAGGCTGTCAGGCCTCCTCGTGCTCAGGTTCTTGTGACTCCTTCTGAACATTTCCCACCATGTCTTCCCCAGTGGTGGGATTGTCTCCCCTGGGTGCCAAAACCTAGTATAGAATATACATTTTCCATCCAGGATCAAAATGTTTATTTTGTCATCACCATCATCATCCACCTTTATGTCACACACATTGACAACAGTCAGTCCAGCATTCTACATACATAAACACATAAAACACCAAATACCTGCATATTTTGTTGCCATATTTTTTCAGCCTCTGTCTGGTGAAGGGGAACCCATGACTGGCACAGTAGATACAGTACTGCACCAGAGAATTTTCATCCTTTGGCGCAAGCAATGTGGGTGGTCCACTGAGAACCATGGATCACCCAGATATTCAGCCTGCCCGCCAGGGTCTGCTGAGGTACACCATGCACCTTGATGGATAAGAAAATAAAACTGTTATTAGCAGATGAAATTCACATACATTTGGTGATCTCCTAAAACCAAAAAAGGACTGGCCTTGGCATCCTGCCGGATAGTCATCCGTGCTCATGGCATGGAACATGTTCACCTCGCTCCACTACTTCCCCTTTACTTTCTCCATGCTGTGGTGGGAAATACATGTAGCTAAATAACTTCCATGCTAACATGAAATAACACAAGCCAAGGCATTGAAAGGTGACGATGAAAGTTCCCACAATAAACTGAAAGTGTCCCCACGTGTTTTGTTTGATGTGATCTGCAATGAGAATTAGTGTCCCGATTCATTCAACATTGATGCATACATTGTAACATTTGACTAAACACTGTCTCCAAGTAGCTCTGGTAAGATGAAACATAGCCAACAGTTAATGGTTCGAAGTTCAAAATAAATGTTTGTAGATGCTCCTATCAGACGACTCCATTTTTGATATGGTAAAGCTTAACAACATTCAGCTGTTTACGTCATATGTATTATTTAACAATTACCATTTCTTTTTTGGTTACTAAGCAGTTCCTTCAACATTTAGCAACTAAGCAGGCAACATGAGCAAATCTGTTCACAATATTTCAGAGGGTAAAAAGTGGATATTAAATTATGTGTGTGTGGTCAGTCGCGCAGTCAAATTTTACAATACACAGCGAGTCCCACAAAATGTGTATTATACAGTACCAGTCAAAAGTTTGGCTGCACCTACTCATTCAAGGGTTTTTCTTTATTTTTTACTATTTTCTACATTTTAGAATAATAGTGAAGACATCAAAACTATGAAACAATACACATGGAATCATGCAGTAAGCATTCTCTCAACGAGCTTTATGAGGTAGTCACCTGCAATGTAATTCAGTTAACAGGAGTGTCTGGTTAATTTGTGGAATTTCTTTCATGCTTAATGTGTTTAAGCCAATCAGTTGTGTTGTGACAAGTAGGGGTGGTATACAGACGATAGCCCTATTTGGTAAAACACCAAGCCCATATTATGGCAACAGCAGCTCAAATAAGGAAAGAGAAACGACAGTCCATCATTACTTTAAGACATGAAGGTCAGTCAAGCCAGAAAATGTCAAGAACTTTTAACGTTTCTTCAAGTGCAGTCGCAAAAACCATCAAGCGCTATAATGAAACTGGCTCTCATGAGGACCGCCACAGGAAAGGAAGACCCAGAGTTACCTCTGCTGCAGAGGATAAGTTCATTAGACTTAATTGAACCTCAAATTGCAGTCCAAATAAATGCTTCACAGAGTTCAAGTAACAGACTCATCTCAACATCCATTGTTCAGAGGAGACTACATGAATCAGGCTTTCATGGTCGAATAGCTGAAAAGAAACCACTACTAAAGGACACCAATAATAATAAGAGACTTGCTTGGGCCAAGAAACACGAGCAATGGACATTAGACAGGTGGAAATCTGTCCTTTGGTTCCAACTGCCGTGTCTTTGTGACATGCAGAGTAGGTGATCTCCGCATGTGTGGTTCCCACCGTGAAGCATGGAGGAGGTGGTGTGAGGGTGCTTTGCTGGTGACACTGTCTGTGATTTATTTAGAATTCAACGCACACTTAACCAGCATTCTGCAGTGATATGCCATCCCAGGTTTGCACTTAGTGGGACTATAATTAGTTTTTCAACAGTACAATGACCCAACACACCTCCAGGCTGTGTAAGGGCTATTTGACCAAGAAGGAGAGTGATGGAATGCTGCATCAGATGACCTGGCCTACACAATCACCCGACCTCAACCGACCTGGAAAAGCATTCAAGGTGAGGCTGGTTGAGAGAATGTCCACACTGTGCAAAGCTGTCATCAAGGCAAACGGTGACTACTGTGAAGAATCTCAAATATATGTTATACTTGTTTAACACTTTTTTTGGTTACTACATGATTCCATATGTGTTATTTCAGAGTTTTGATGTCTTCACTATTATTCTACATTGTAGAAAATAGTAAGAATAAAGAAAAACCCTTGGATAAGTAGGTGTGTCCAAACTTTTGGCTGCTATTGCATATATTATTATATTTATTTTATATTCTCATAACCTAACTTAATGTACATATGTTGTAATGAAAATAGGTGGTCAGCTAGCTGGAAGGGTGTATTTAGTCGCAAAACCTACTGTTATTTGCCAAACCGAAGTTAGGGGGTGTCTGAGGGAAATTTGGGGGAAATTAGCTGTAATTATTTGATGTTTTCACTCATTGTATATGTATTTCTGTATTCATACACTTTACCAAACCAGCTATTGCTTCAATCACTTACAACTAATGCTTTACTGAGCCATACATGGGCATTCATAATCTACAACCGTTAGCAATATGCTAATGCATCCCAGTTTACACATCATGAAATTACATTAAAAAACGAATCATAGCCGTCATTAACAAGGCTACATCTCTGTAGCCTATTTGCTGCAATTTGTGTCTAATTTCATCCTTTCATGTGAAATACCCACCGTTTCAACGGGGCTTAGTGTTCAGTGATCAGAGACGTGTTACATATTCTCCTCATCAGCGAGCAGCCATCCAACCATTAAGTGTAATGTGCAATTAAATATTTATTTGAACTCGGCTAGCTAGGTTCTATTACATTTACATACTCAACCCATTGTCAGCCATCCAGTGAAGTGCATTTGTCTGCTTATGAATTCATATTTGTATGACACAATCTCTATTCTTCTCTTCACAATACCACCAGTTCATTTTACACCCCTCCTCTTCCTTTTCTTCTTCAGCTTCAGTCTCAATTTGGGTCTGAGTCAAACGGGGACGTTGAGATATGTTGGTGTGTGTGTATTTCTTGGTTGGTGGGTAGTGGAGAGTAAGCGCTGTTGGAAGCCATGCTGATTGTCTGGACTCGCGCTGAGAGAACGGATGGTGAAAGAGCGAGCTTAACAGCTCCCGGGTTCCTTAGCGGTCTAAGGCACTGCATCTCAGTGCTACGGGCGTCACTACAGACCCTGGTTTGATCCCGGACTCGATCACAACTGGCCGCGATCGGGAGTCCCATAGGGCGGCGCACAATTGGCCCAGTGTCATCCGGGTTAGGGGAGGGTTTGTTCTTAACTGACTTGCCTAGTTAATTAAAAGTGAAATAAATGAATAAATACAAATTAAAGAAAATGCTGAGAACATTGTCCATAAAAACAAACAGGTTGATGTTTGACAGTGGAATAACTAGCAGGCTTTAAACAAAATGACTAATTGCCCATTTTCTTGGACAGGGTTAGCAAAAATTTAATTTCAAGCAGCCTTTCTACAACTGAGTGCCAGCAACAGTATCTCAGCTCACTTGAAAATTAGATTTACAATGCAAAGATGCGACACAGATTCATAAACATTGAGATCAGCTAAACGCACAATAGGCTTTGGTCTGAGCGGGTTCTTGCACCATGTTGTTTGTATAATGCAGAGTCTCACAAAGTCGACCGCTCTAAGTACACGTTCTCTCTCTCTCTCGCTCTCTCTTTTTCTCTTTATATTTGTCACACACACACAGAGGGGTGCCATTCAACCCCTCCCATCCCGCTGTGCTCTGCTCCTGCTCAGGCTCATTCTCATGCATGGCTCCACTGGAGCCCCTGCTGCCTAGCTCACCTGCATAAGAGGCTTTCAACAAACTCACTCACTCACTCACTCCCACTGTGCAAAAGAGGCTGTGACTGCTGGGTGCTCCTTCCATCACACACACAGTCACAGCGAGCGTCAGGCTCTCCTGGCTGTACACACACACACACCCTCACACACAGCGGCCATCGGGCTCCCCTCCCAGTCACTGGGAGTCACTCTCAGCTCATTATCACCAGACCTAATGGAGCACAACACACACCCTGGGATCACCCTGGTAAATAGACCAGCGTAGTGAGTTCCAGGGAGGTGTGTGTATGTGTGAGGGGGGGGAGATGAGTCTGGATCTTTGTGCCTGTGTGTGTCTGATTTTCAGCTCTCAGGAGGACCAGCTGTTTGATTCATACGGATGTCTCCCCAAACCCTGTATATGTTATCTTAGTGTGTGTGTGTTAAAGTAGCTCACTATGTGTGCTAGCTCACTGTGCTCAATGGTAGAAGCTCATATCTGGGGTTGCTCCATTCAATATACACCCCATCCTCCTCCCTTTCTCTCTCTTTCTATCTCCCTATCGCTCTCTCTCTCTCTCTCTCGCTCTGCTCTTCCTCTCACACACACCTAAGCACAAGGTAACTCAGAGGTTAGGCATCAGGAGATGGGAGGGATTATTGACACACACACACACACACACACACACACACACACACACACACACACACACACACACACACACACACACACACACACACACACAGCTATGATTCAATGAGAGCCAGGAGAAGCTGAGACAGGGTACCTTTGCTTATGCAACTGTTTAATTATATCATGAAAAATTGTTGCCCACATTTAATTTTCCTCCGCCAACATGAGCAAGCAACAGCAAAATCAAAGGTGCACTCAAATTGCAAGTGAAGCACAGAGATAGAAATATGCTTGCCCAGTTACTGTACGGCATTCTTAATGCAGTAGAGGGAAAACATTGTCAAGGTGTGGACGTTTCTCTCTCAGGCCGATACAGAGAGACTCATTCATGCTTTTATTACAAAAACAGGCTTGACTACTGTAATTCTCTCTTGTCTGGTCCACCCAAGAAAGCCATTGGTCAACTGTAAAAACATACAGAATGCTGCTGCACGGGTACTGACCAAGACCAGACGGAGTGCACACATTACACTGGTTTTAAGGTCTCTGCACTGGCTGCCTGTGAGTTTTAGAATTCATTTGAAGATTCTTCTATTGGTTTTGAAATAAATCCATGATTGTGCAACCCCAATACATGTCAGACCTGCTTTTAAGTTATGTACCCAGTAGGTCCCTCAGGTCCTCTGGCCTTTTAACTATCCCAAAGCCTAGGACCAAGAGCCATGGAGAGACAGCCTCTGGAATAGCCTGCCAGAGAACCTGAGGGGGGGCTTTGCTTTGCTTTTCCATCTGGTGCTGTTATCCTCGTATGTTTGTTGTGTACTAAGTATATATGTTTGTTGTGTACTAAGTATATATGTTTGTTGTGTACTAAGTATATATGTTTGTTGTGTACTAAGTATATATGTTTGTTGTGTACTAAGTATATATGTTTGTTGTGTACTAAGTATATATGTTTGTTGTGTACTAAGTATATATGTTTGTTGTGTACTAAGTATATATGTTTGTTGTGTACTAAGTATATGTTTGTTGTGTACTAAGTATATATGTTTGTTGTGTACTAAGTATATATGTTTGTTGTGTACTAAGTATATATGTTTTTTTCTTGTTGCATCCCTGGTCTGTAGTCAAATCCTTCTATTTGATTTGACGACACTTGTTTTTCAATCCAGGAAATGAGTCAAATGCCCCATTTTAGAACCTGTGTTTTTAGCAGCTGTATGACCTATGTCCGTCAGCACTCTTTGACGGCGTGGAATGCAAAGGGAAGAACAAGGCTAAGTGTAACATGGGCCCAGGTGTAACTGATAAGCCTGCATGTTATTCACAGTAGGCCTACATGATCCTGGTTGGCTGAGTGCCAGTGGACTGTTGTTTGTTGTCGTGACATTTTAAGTCATCAATATGTTACTAACTAGCAACGAGATAGACTTGAGAGATGTACGTTATAGTATCTGATCGAGCTGATTAGCCCAGTGGGGTAAATGCAGATGGGAAAACCCTCAGCCGATGTATTTCTATCCACTGTGCTGCATCAGCTGAGCACCATCAGGTGATCATCTTTAATACTAAATAGCACACCTGTCAAGGACCAATTTGCTATTGGGCTCATTTCTCGAGGGGGAAATTATATTTTAGAGGTCTGCATGGGCGTCTGACTTTGTCTGAAAGTGGGGGCGCATATCTTTTTTTTAATATATACAGTACCTGTCAAAAGTTAGGACACATCTACTCATTCAAGGGTTTTTCTTTATTTTTTACTATTTTCCACATTGTAGAATAATAGTGAAGACATCAAATCTATGAAATAACACGTAATAATGTAGTAACCAGTGTTAAACAAATGTTAAACCAATAAACAAGTGTTAAACAAAAATATTTTAGATTTTAGATTCTTCAAAGTAGCCACCCTTTGCCTTGTTAACAGCTTTGCACAGCTTTGCACAGTCTTGGCATTCTTGGGCTCCCGAGTGATGCAGTGGTCTAAGACACTGCATCCCAGTGCAAGAGGCGTCACTGCAGTACCTGGTTTGAATCCAGGCTGCGTCACATCCAGCCATGATTGGGAGTCCCATAGGGCGGTGCACAATTGGCCCAGTGTCGTCCTCTGCTGCAGAGGTAACTTTGAGTCTTTCTTTCATGTGGCGGTCGTCATGAGAACCAGTTTCATCATAGCGCTTGATGGTTTTTGCGAACTGCACTTGAAGAAACATTCAAAGTTCATGAAATGTTCCGTATTGACTGACCTTCATGTCTTAAGGTAATGATGGACTGTCATTTCTCTTTGTTTATTTGAGCTGTCCATAATATGGACTTGGTCTTTTACCAAATAGGGCTATCTTCTGTATACCACCCCGACCTTGTCACGACACGACCGATTGGCCCAAATGCATTAAAAAGATAAGAAATTCCTCTGTAACTGATTGAAAACATTTTACAATGTGATTTAACCAATTGATGTTGTGAAAATAGATGGCAAAAATGCAGAAGGGTGTTGAATACCTGTAAACAGCTTGGTGAGAAAAAATATTCCACAGATTTCTTTGTGTAATATTAGGCCTACTGTCATATGCCTGTGGTCATCATGATTCCCACAGGCAAAGGGAAATGACAACATGTGTGCTTGGTGCACGCAGCTCAAATGATACAGTGGGGCAAAAAAACGTTTAGTCAGCCACCAATTGTGCAAGTTCTCCTACTTAAAAAGATGAGAGAGGCCTGTAATTTTCATCATAGGTACACTTCAACTATGACAGACAAAATGAGAAAAAAATTGTAGGATTTTTAATGAATTTATTTGCAAATGATGGTGGAAAATAAGTATATACCTATTGCAGAATGCCTACCTATTGCAGAATCAAACGTTTGCTTGAGTGTGTGCATTCATTTTGTTTCCCAAAACCAATATTTTTTGGGGCAACGGGCACTTTTCAGAGGTGGCTTGTTGATTGGCATCTCACAACCCAATGCTTTGGATGCCATCATCAGCAAAATGAACAGTAACACACAGTTTCTATACAGCATCGCACAACAGGTTGAAGTCGAGAGCTGTTTCTTTGTCATGAACGCCGCAGTAGACGGCACTCACATTGTCATGAAATCATTTTGGGATGGTGATTTATAAAGGTGCCAACAGAAAAGGCTTCCACTTTTTATGTGCAGATGATTGGTTCATGTGATGGGCAAAAGACACTGCTGAATGTGGTGGCCAGGTGGTACACATGACTTTTTCATTCTGCAGAACAGCAATGTTGACCTGTACGCCTACAGGAGGGGGCCGGTGAGGATGGATGGCTTGTTGGTGAGTGTTGCCTCCTCATTGGAAGTATATTTGTCAAAACAACTTGAGTTGAACCTAACGGTCCTCTCTGTGTAGCTATGTTTTTCATTTTTACTGGTCAAGCCACAACTGAGCGAACAAAATAAATCATTTTGGTTGTACTCAATCTCTAACACTAGCACTCCTTAGCTTTTCTTTGGTTGTACTCAATCTCTAACACTAGCACTCCTTAGCTTTTCTTTGGTTGTACTCAATCTCTAACACTAGCACTCCTTAGCTTTTCTTTGGTTGTACTCAATCTCTAACACTAGCACTCCTTAGCTTTTCTTTGGTTGTACTCAATCTCTAACACTAGCACTCCTTAGCTTTTCTTTGGTTGTACTCTTGTATTTCATTGTAGAGCATTGGATATTCCCCGCAGGCTTTAAAAGGGATTATGTTGACGATATAGGGTTATTTAGGGGCGTTTCAAAATGCAAATAGCCAAGGTCGTGCACAAGCACTGAGGCTGAGAACAATTTCTATTCATCAATGGTTATCTCCTACCGGTGTGAGTATGAGGCTGGTAGGCTTGTTTGATAAATCACACTTTTCCTATGCATAGAAGCATTCTAAACTCCATTTGTAAGTAGTATTTTAGAATAGCTTCTTCACATTATTGAACTGCCTGTCTCTGAGCCATACCCATGTCGGCCATCGTTGACTGGTCTGTTACTGGTAGACTAACATGTCGGCTCCCCTGTACCCTACTGTGTCTGACTACCAGGCTACAAGAGGACGTATGTCTGTCCATTCCAGACCACAACATTCTCTGGTTCCTCTGAGACATTGAGGTTGTCAATCGGAGTATATCTATCTATCTATCTATCTATCTATCTATCTATCTATCTATCTATCTATCTATCTATCTATCTATCTATCTATCTCTCACCCCCCCCCCCCCCCCATTCCAAGCAGTCGTGCCAGTGTTCGAGATGATTTAAGCGTACATTTAATTCCAGAATGCAGTTCCTTTCTCCTCCCGTCTTGTCTGCCACTACATGAAGAACAGTGTGTGTCTGCGTGTGAATGTGTCTCAGAGACTGTACAGTTAGGTGTACATAGAGTACCTTTAATGTGTGCCACCTATGTCTATCTATTTCTGTGCACAATGTTTACACGATGTAATTTATGTTCACTCAGCGGGTAATAAATATGTATCGGTGCATGTGTGTTAGTGTGTGTCAGAGATTGGATGTATGGGCATATGTTTGTTATAAGATATGCGTGCACTCAGTGTGTATATCTGTCTGTGTATGTATGGTTACTGTTCAGTTAACCCTGCAGGTTATATCAGCCATTTCTGTCTATCTATATCTGCAGTGGCCAATCACATCTCCAGGGTCCTCTTCTCTGCATCACCAGATCAATTGGGCTTAGCCCCTATCTGGGCACAACAATACACTGAAGAGGTCTGTCACTGGTACTGGCACGTAATTAAGGACCTTCAAAGGCAAACCCTCTGACTGCTCTGTAGACGGGGACGCAAACATACTGCATGTATACCACGGTTAGGGCACATTTTTGTATGAGTGGCCAAAGCGGGATTTGAACCCACAATCCTGTTGGGGATATGCCTTTTACTCCTATACAATAAATGATACAGTACAATACAAGCTTACCTCCTTCCAAAAACCCCATGTTAGCATCTGTGCAGTATCTCCTGCATGCATGTTTGACACTCCTTATGTTATAAAATATACAGTGAACTTCATGTTTGTCTGAGTAAGTCGGTCTTCAAACACCAAGGTTTCTGCTCTGTCCTCCAGTAATGTACAGCCAACCTGCTCCTCAGCACCTCAGACCTCCTAGAAAAAGCCAGAAACATCAGAGGCTCAGTCAGCTCCAAGTCCCTAATCAATATTTCATAGTGATATGGAATGACATTCTGCATTCTGATAGATCAATGGAGGGGGGGGGGGGGGGGGCTCATCTCTGATGACTGGCCTTCATTTTATTTTATGACGCACATTTCATTTTCTCGTTCTCTCTCTCTATTTCTCTCTTTCTCTCCCCCTTCCACACAATCACACACAATCACACACGAGTAGAGCAGAGGTGGTGCGTAAGCTTTGGGATCTTAAGCAATGGGAAGAAAGGTCCAGTAAGAGTCAGATCCGCAGCCACCATGGCAGGGTGGCTTCAATAGCTATGACATTTAGCAGAGACCCTAGCGCCATGTCTAATACAAATGCCACCATGTGCTGGGCGACGGGGATATTACTGCTGACATGTGTGGAAAGGTTAATAAAGTCTGCGAAGTGGGCTCAGATCCCTGATCATATCCTATAAGCAGGGTATTTACCATAATGCTCTCTAAGGTGTTATTATCCCCACTGTCAGTGGGATCCCACAGGAGGTTGGTGGCACCTTAATTGGGGAGGACGGGCTCGTGGTAATGGCTGGAGCGAAATTGGTTTAATGGTATCAAATACATCAAACATAGGGTTTCCATGTGTTTGATGCCATTCCATTTGCGCCATTCCAGCCATTATTATGAGCCGTCCTCCCCTCAGCAGCCTCCACTGTTGGATCCCCAACTGAAATAACACTAATTAGGAAACATCATGGTAGGAGGTCCTGGTTAAATAGAGGACAGCTTTTAGACGTCGGTGAGAGTATAGGAGCCAACTAGATCCGCATCCATTCCGTTGGGGTTATTACCCGTGGACCAGGCCACCATGGCAGGGTTGCTTCAATAGCTGTGACATTTAGCAGAGACCCTAGCGCCATGTCTAATACAAATGCCACCATGTGCTGGGCGACGGGGATATTACTGCTGACATGTGTGGAAAGGTTAATAAAGTCTGGAAGTGGGCTCAGATCCCTGATCATATCCTATAAGCGGGGTATTTACCATAATGCTCTCTAATTTGATATTAGCCCCAGTGTCAGTGGATCCCCATCTGAAATAAGGTGAACATTGTGGTACGAGGAGGTGCTGGTTAAATACAGGAGAGCGTTTAGGCATTGGTAAGGGAAGAGGTTAAAGGTAAAGCATGGCTGGAGCTATCATGGCATATTCGTTTCACAGTAGTTTCACTGTGTTGTGTGTGTGTGTCCGTAAACATCCCCTCATCTGGGAGAGAGCAAACAAGCTTGCACAAAGCAATGCCATCCCAAAGCCCTGAATGACACAACATAACAACCCTAATTGCTCTCAACAAGAAAATGACAGTGCAATCAGAGGCAGTAGTGAAATATTAATAGTTGAATGTGTAAAAATGGTATATCTTCTGTGGTGACATAACGCAGCTACAACAGTATCATGAACTACCAATATAGTATAGTATGTAACCACTTTAGGAGTGATAAACGATGTGGAACCCATCCGGATATACAGGGAAAGTATCATGACGTTGCCCCAGGACATTGATCTAAGGTCACTTCTGTTATTTTCCCTCCGTAATAGTTAAGGTTAGGGTTGGTGGAGAGGAAACTGACCCTAGATCTGTACCTAAGGGCCACTAAGGGATCTGTGCCTAAGCAGGTCAGGTCTGGTAGAGGAGGAGAGAGCTTTTCTCATGTCCTACTGGCCTGCTCTAGGGGAAGATTACTGGAGACGGGCTGCTAGTAGAGACCCAGTGTTTAGAGGTGTGCAATGGAGGGGAAGAGAATGAATAGAGGGAGATAGAATGAGAGATTTGAGAGAGCCAGAAGAGAGAGAGAGAGAGAGAGAGAGAGTCATCAAACTGCCTGGGTTCTATCTCTACCCAGTGACTCACCAGTGCTTGAGCAGGCCCCAGAGAAGGATAGAGGAGAAGGGGAAAGGCAAAGGGAGGCAGGAGGAAGAATGGAGGGGGGAGAGAGGCAGGGAGAGACAGGGGAGGTAGGTGGTGGCAGGGATGTAGGGGGGGAGGTAGGTGTAGGGGGAGATGGGTAGGTAGGTGTAGGGGGAGAGGGGAGGTAGGTGTAGGCAGGGATGTGGGGGAGATGAAGAGGCAGGGAGAGACAGGGGAGAGGGGAGGTAGGTGGTGGCAGGGATGTAGCGGGAGAGGGGAGGTAGGTGTAGGGGGAGAGGGGAGGTAGGTGTAGGGGGAGGTAGGTGTAGGGGGAGAGGGGAGGTAGGTGTAGGGGGAGATGGGGAGGTAGGTGTAGGGGGAGATGGGGAGGTAGGTGTAGGGGGAGAGGGGATGTAGGTGTAGGCAGGGATGTGGGGGAGATGAAGATGCAGGGAGAGACAGGGGAGGTAGGTGTAGGCAGGGATGTAGGGGGAGAGAGGGGGAGTGGGGAGATAGGTGTAGGGGGAGAGGGGAGATAAGTGTAGGCAGGGAAGTGAGGGGAGATGAGGAGGCAGGGAGAGACAGGGGAGGTCGGTGTAGGCAGGAATGTGAGGGAGGTTGGGAGAGGCAGCGATAGGTGGCATGTCCCAGTCTTACTGTTCTTGGTCTGGTGGCTTCATGTCACTAGGAATTAATTGTGGGAGAAGAACAGAGTTTCAGATAAAAAAAAACATTAGGAAGAAAGGAGACTCTTCTGGAGAGAGTTTGCTGCACTGAAAGTAAAGGGGCTGAATAATTTTGCACGCCCAATTTTTCAGTTTTTGATTTGTAAAAAAGTTTGAAATATCCAATAAATGTCGTTCCACTTCATGATTGTGTCCCACTTGTTGTTGATTCTTCACAAAAAAATACAGTTTTACATCTTTATGTTTGAAGCCTGAAATGTGGCAAAAGGTCGCAAAGTTCAAGGGGGCCGAATACTTTCGCAAGGCACTGTACATGTTGACCTTAGATCATTGTCCAGGGACAAGAATCGTAACCTCTAAACCAATCCAAGTCTACAGTGAGGGGAAAAAAGTATTTGAATCCCTGCTGATTTTGTACATTTGCCCACTAACAAAGAAATGATCAGTCTATCATTTTAATGGTAGGTTTATTTGAACAGTGAGAGACAGAATAACAACAACAAAAAATCCAGAAAAACGCATGTCAAAAATGTTATGAATTGATTTACATTTTAATGAGGGAAATAAGTATTTGACCCCTCTGCAAAACATGACTTAGTACTTGGTGGCAAAACCCTCGTTGGCGATCACAGACGTCAGACGTTTCTTGTAGTTGGCCACCAGGTTTGCACACATCTCAGGAGGGATTTTGTCCCACTCCTCTTTGCAGATCTTCTCCAAGCCATTACGGTTTCGAGGCTGATGTTTGGCAACTCGAACCTTCAGCTCCCTCCACTGATTTTCTATGGGATTAAGGTCTGGAGACTGGCTAGGCCACTCCAGGACCTTAATGTGCTTCTTCTTGAGCCACTCCTTTGTTGCCTTGGCCGTGTGTTTTGGGTCATTGTCATGCTGGAATACCCATCCACAACCCATTTTCAATGCCCTGGCTGAGGGAAGGAGGTTCTCACCCAAGATTTGATGGTACATGGCCCCGCCCATCGTCCCTTTGATGCAGTGAAGTTGTCCTGTCCCCTTAGCAGAAAAACACTCCCAAAGCATAATGTTTCCACCTCCATGTTTGAGGATGGGGATGGTGTTCTTGGGGTCATAGGCAGCATTCCTCCTCCTCCAAACACGGCGAGTTGAGTTGATGCCAAAGAGCTCCATTTTGGTCTCATCTGACCACAACACTTTCACCCAGTTGTCCTCTGAATCATTCAGATGTTCATTGGCAAACTTCAGACAGGCATGTACAGTATATGGGCTTTCTAGAGCAGGGGGACCTTGCAGGCGCTGCAGGTTTTCAGTCCTTCGCGGCTTAGTGTGTTACCAATTGCTTTCTTGGTGACTATGGTCCCAGCTGCCTTGAGATCATTGACAACGTCTTCCCGTGTAGTTCTGGGCTGATTCCTCACCGTTCTCATGACCATTGCAACTCCACGAGGTGAGATCTTGCATGGAGCCCCAGGCCGAGGGAGATTGACAGTTCTTTTGTGTTTCTTCCATTTGCGAATAATCGCACCAACTGTTGTCACCTTCTCATTAAGCTGCTTGGCGATGGACTTGTAGCCCATTCCAGCCTTGTGTAGGTCTACAATCTTGTCCCTGACATCCTTGGAGAGCTCTTTGGTCTTGGCCATGGTGGAGAGTTTGGAATCTGATTGATTGATTGCTTCTGTGGACAGGTGTCTTTTATACAGGTAACAAATTGAGATTAGGAGCACTCCCTTTGAGTGTGCTCCTAATCTCAGCTTGTTACCTGTATAAAAGACAGTGTGCTCCTAATCTCAGTTTTTTACCTGTATAAAAGACACCTGGGAGCCAGAAATCTTTCTGATTGAGAGGGGGTCAAATACTTATTTCCCTCATTAAATTGCAAATCAATGTATAACATTTTTGACATGTGTTTTTCTTTATTTTTGTTGTTGTTATTCTGTCTCTCACTGTTCAAATAAACCTACCATTAAAATGATGGACTGATCATTTCTTTGTCAGTGGGCAAACATACAAAATCGGCAGGGGATCAAATACTTTTCCCCCTCACTGTATATTCCTGGAAACAAGGTTGAAGCTTACTCCAAGGATAGCTTCGTTGTATCATTTATTTTCTACAGTTCGAGGGAAACACTGAATCCTCATTAGTTATAATACACATCTTGACTCATAAAATGTACAGATACAAACACTTCCAAGTCAGCACAAGGTTAGCTGCACGTACACTAACACACTAACAAATGAATGTGACCCAGACGGATGTGTACTGTTTGGCCTTTCGTTTGTCGATCTCAGATGCACAGTCGGGGGAAGACGTTTGGGGGTGGGGGACAGAGTATTTTTTGGGGGTCAGTGCTACAGACAACTATATAGGTCCGCTAATACAGGACTAGTAAAGGCCCAGTGTACTACTTTTATATATATTTGTTGTTCAGATTTTTTTAGGGGGTACTGCAGCAGCCTCAGCACCCCTACTTCCTGTGGCTACACTCAGAGGTGGAGTTGAAAGAGGTTAAGATTCCATGCGTCTGTCTGGGATGCTAGGTTGTTGGGTCTGATGTAAGGTCTGATTCACTGTCTTAATCATGATCCCTCAGGGCTGGACTTCATGTTACCAAAATAACCTTCTAACTCTATGATGCCTTCTGTTGACTCTCACTCTGGCACACACTCACACACGTGCATGCACACACACACACACACACACACAAACTCACAAGAACACACACAGACGTCCCTCTCAGAAAACATCATTTTCCACTCTCTCTAAGTGATTTATCTTGTTTGATTTTGAGTTAAATCAAATTTTGTAAAAAAATATATAAAAAAATCAGACAATTAGGATAAATCTGAAATTAATCTCAGGACAGAAACCTAACTGAGCCCCAAATGGCACCCTATTGCCTGTATAGTGCTCTAATTTTGACCAGGGCCCATAGTGTACTATATAGGGAATAGGGTGCCATTTGAGACGCATCCTCTGTGTAAATATGAGCCAATGGGTTTGGAGTTTTCCCATTACCCTCAGCTCACCTCCCATCATCCTCCATCTGGGCTGAAGATGCTCGGACGGCCTATTTTATAAAAGACATAACGCACGGACACACAAACTCACACGCTCACCCGAGCTCCTTGAATATTTCTGTCACTTTCTCTCCAACTATAATAATTTACAGGCCATGTTCTATGGCTTTATTGAGATGAGTATTATGCAGCTGCCCGCTCTCACCGCTCTCTCGCTTGTCTAACCTCGCTAATACGGTGGAAAACAGTGGGATTGAGCTGTACATTTCTACTCCATACCCGTCGGATGCAGAGCCGCTACTCCCATACATTATTTTCTGGAGCTCAGTCATTTAGATGTCATAAATGCCTCTCTCTATGTTTCTATGTTTCAGGTTTAAGATGTCAGGGCGTCGGAGGGTTGGTGGAGTCAACGTCACTCAACAGAAGGTGTCTGGTAAGAGAGAGGGATAAAGGTTCATATCCCTATTAGTGTGAAGAAATGGCTCAATTCATTTTGATTTAAATAACTGGGGTGTTTCATTATCACCCAGATAATATCTTCTGTGTGGATGAATGGGTTGAGCTATTTTCCTCCTCAAACCACAATGTGCATTATCATATGCAGAAAAAAAGCCAACTTTTTTCAAAACCCTGAACCTGTCACTTGGTAAACTTGGAGATGGAGCTGGGGGGGGCTCTGCTTTCTCTGGTTTTCTTTAGAGGTGAGAAAAATGTCCATATTTTAGATTATATTTTAACCCTGGCTGAGAAAGTTTCCCTCAAGCCTCATTATTCACCACCTGAGTATGTGAGTTTGTGTGTTTGTGAGTATGTGTGTTTGTGAGAGAGAGAGATATTGAAACAGAGTTGTGTGCTCGCAATCCATAAAAGTAGGTATTTCGACTCGTTTTCATTTCAGAGAAAGCTTAGAAGAAGAATAGGGGGGGGGGGGATAATGGTAAAAATATGATGTATGAAATACATTATTTAGCACCACTCTCTCTTTCAACCTCTTCGTCTCAACCACAAGTCGTATTGTACATGAAACTGAGTGTGAGCAATTCCACGTAACAGAATTGGTCTGGTAGAGGAGTATGACAACAACAACAAAAACATTGCTTTCAAAAGGTTACTCTATGCACTACTTTCAACAATTTACAATGAACATTTTGACAAAAACACATTTACTGGAGGAACTGTGAAGATGCAAAGTTTGGGACCAGGATTTCGGTAAAATCTCCTTCCGTTTTTTATGTGACGTTTCCCAAAAACTCTGTTTAAATATCTGCTCTGAATTAAGATTAGAAGATGTCTGCAGAAAGAATGGGGTGTCAGCTATGACATGACACCTTGAGTTTTATAAACATATATTTTATAAACATATATTTTATAAACATATATTTATATTACAGTAAGTGAAGTGGATTTGACACCCGGTAACGGAATTGCGGTAACAGACTTTCATCATGTGTCTCTGACCTGTACTACACGTAAATGCATAATTACGTATATATGTCTTTATGGTGATGTATCCTAAATAGGTATACAAAAAGCTAGAAATATGCAATATCCTCCTTCGTAGTCAATTCAATTGCAGAAATGTCGTTACCGATTTGACAGCATAATTCAGAGTTTTAATCAAATAATAATTCATAAACAAAATTGCAGTAAAAACCCATCAGTAAAAACCCTAACTAATTGACAGGTTTACCTTTACTTGTTACTTATATGAACTTTCATTATCAACCCTCCTTATGAGGTACTGTAGAACATTTGGAAAATATCTTAAAGATTGATACAATGCCCTCAGAAAGTATTCACATCCCTTGACTTTTTCCACAATTTTTTACTCTAAAATGCATTAAATAGTCGTCCACCCCCCATCAATCTACAAACAATACTCAAAAATGACAAAGCAAAAAAGAGGGATTTAGATTTTTTTTGGGTTGAAAAGTATTAAAAATTTAAAACAGAAATACCTTATTTACATAAGTATTCAGCCCTTTTAATATGAGACTCGAAATTGAGCTCAGGTGCATCACGTTTCCATTGATCATCCTTGAGATGTTTCCACAACTTGATAGGAGTCCACCTGTGGTCAAATTAATTGATTGGACATGATTTGGAAAGGCGAAAACATGTCTATATAAGGTCCCACAGCAAAAACCAAGCCATGAGGTTGAAGGAATTGTCAGTAGAGTTCCGAGACAGGATTGTGTCGAGACACAGATCTGGGGAAGGGTACCAAAACATTTCTGCAGCATTGAAGGTCCCCAACAACACAATGGCCTCCACCATTGGTAAATAGAAGAAGTTTGGAACCACCAAAACTCTTCTTAGAGCTGGCCACCTGGCCAAACTGAGCAGTCAGGGGAGAAGGGCCTTGGTCAAGGAGGTGACCAAGAACCCGATGGTTACTCCGACAGAGTTCTACAGTTCCTCTGTGGAGATGGGAGGACGTTCCAGAAGGACAACCATCTCTGCAGCACTCCAACAATCAAGCCTTTATGGTAGAGTGTCCAGACGGAAGCCACTCCTCAGTAAAAGGTACATGACAGCCTACTTGGAGTTTTCCAAAAGGCACCTACATACTCTCAGAACTTGAGAAACAAGATTCTCTGGTCTGATGAAACCAATATTGAACTTTTTGGTCTAAATGCCAAGTGTCATGTCTTGAGGAAATCTGGCACCATCCCTACGGTGAAGCATGGTGGTGGTAGCATCATGCTGTGGGGATTTTTTTCAGCAGCAGGGACTGGGAGACTAGTCAGGATCGAGGCAAAGATGAACGGAGCAAAGTACAGAGAGATCCTTGCTGAAAACCTGCTCCAGAACGCTCAGGACCTCAGACTGGGGCGAAGGTTCACCTTCCAACAGCACAATGACCTTAAGCACACAGCCAAGACAACGCAGGAGTGGCTTCAGGACAAGTCTCTGAATGTCCTTGAGTGGCCCAGCCAGAGGCCGGACTCGAACTCGATCAAACATCAATGAAGAGATCTGAAAATAGCTGTGCAGCAACGCTCCCCATCCAACCGTGCAGCTCTTGAGAAGAATGGGAGAAACTCCTCAAATACAGGTGTGCCAAGCTTATAGCGTCATACCCAGGAAGACTTGAGGCTGTAATTGCTGCCAAAGGTGCTTCAACAAAGTACTGAGTAAAGGGTCTGAATACTTATGTGAATGGAATATTTCTGTTTATTTTTAATAAATTTGAAAAAAAAATCTAAAAACCTGTTTTTGCTTTGTCATTATGGGGAATTGTGTGTAGATTGAGATTTTTTTTGGGGTATTTAATGCATTTTAGAATAAGGCAACTAAATGTGAAAAAAGTCAAGTAGTCTGAATACTTTCCCGAAGGCACTGTATATGGGTTTTTGGTCATGGAATTTCAAGGCACACAGCAATGTTTCTTAACTTACAGAAGGTAGAATAAAATATCCTGAACTTAATCTAAGTGTTGATATTAGTTAGGGGTCTTTACTTCAACAGTATTGTGATTAAAAGGATTATTAGAAATACTTCCAAATACGTTTCTGGTAGAAGTTTTCTAAGAACCTCTTTTCCACATGTTTTACAAGAAATCAAATCTTTTGCTTATTCCTCATTTTTCGGATGGAAAATGTTTGTAAAAATACCTTCATAACAAAATATAGTCTTAGCTTTCATTTGACATCCAATTTGACATTCTCCTATGAAATGGAAAGGGGATACCTTGTCAGTTACACAACTGAATGCCTTTAACCCGAAATGTGAACTACACATGTTGGGGCTCATGGGCCCTTTTACATGGAAATGACTGTGTACACTTGCATTTACATCAGTAGCAGTGATAGTGGAAATGATTGGTAATGTAGAAAGAACACAATATAGTAGTAGCATATTTCCCTTTCCCTTCACCCATCTCTTCAGTGACCATATGGTCCCGTATATGAGGACACATCTGCATATGGAATGAAGCCCTAGAGACATGACCAGAGCATACTCTCTTTCCAATGAGACTCAGTGAAAGAGCAGGGGAAATGTTGCTAATCGATGCAAAGCTTCGGAGTTGATGAAACTTATAGAAATCCCGAGCACAATGCAGGGAAGTATTGCGAATCGATGCAGAGCTTTGTGGCATAAGGAAACCCCAAAGAGGTCCCCAAAGAGGTCCTATCTATGTGTATATATTTCTATGAAGAGACCTGACAAGAGAATATATATACATACCATCTTCATATTGGTTCTGTGGGTTAGATCTCTTCTTGAGTGAGAGAATGAATAAGTATCAACCTGTGGTCTTGGAGATTTTTAAGGAAGAATGTTAACTCATTACTTTAACCACATGTCATACCAATGTCACGATATTGAGGAATTTGTTGACAGGTATAGAGCTTTGATTAAGCAACACACGTACTGTTGTATGTGTCATAGGCCAGGGAATGCCAGGAGCATGTTATGCTCCTATACAGTATGTTAGATCATATAAAAGAGGAAATACCGCTTAAACTGAAGACAATTCCTTACCATGTTACGTTAACATTTGAGTCATTTAGCAGATGCTCTTATTGAGAGCAGCTTACACTAGTGGGTGCATTTCATACTGGTCCCCCATGGGAATCATACCCACCACCCTGGCATTGCAAGCTCCGTGCTTTATCAACTGAGCCATACGGGACCATGCTCTACCAACTGAGCCACATGTTGTTTTCTTGGTTCATTTTTAATTAATGCGAACATACAGAGGTATTTGAAGCCGTCTGGAAAAAAAGAAATGACTTGCGTGAAGGGTTTCATATTGTGCCTGCAAATTGGAAGCAGTTGTTGGACACACCCCTCGCACTCTTCAGATTCTCTTCATTTCTGTGTCCTTTCAATATTTAATTGGTGAGCTTTTCCATAATTCACCCTCCATAACCAGAGAAGAGGAAGCAGCACAGCTGTCGAGTGCTGGAGGGTGAAGCACACACACACAGACACACACACACGTGCACGCATGTAAACAGCACACACACTTTCTCTCGATTTCACTATCTCTCTAACCTCCCTCTGTTTAGTTTTCACTCTCTTGCTTTGTCTCGATTTCATTATATATGTCTGCCTCTCTCTCTCTCACACAAACACATGGGGTGCATAAGCACGCACATACACAAGCTTATAGAGAACTTTTAGGATCGATTAAAATAACAAACACGGTAAGGAGAGTTTTCACTGTTCTGATTCTTTCCCACAGCATTATTAATTCCTCTTCTGTTTGCTAAACATTTGGAACGAGAGTGAAACTGCCAAATTATGTTAAATTGTTTTCCGGGAGTGGCATTTTGGCAAAGAGGACAAATCAATACTAGAGCTACAAAACCCAGTGAAGAGGAACTAAATGGCCATTTCATTTCCCATCAAATCTTCATAAATAAGATTTTCTCCATAAAATATCCCCTGCATCAAACGTATCAATCAATTGGAGTAACAACAAACCAACTGAAAATATCATTAAAAACTAAAAAACGACATTTTAAGTGAGACGTAGGCATTGGTCTGAAGCCCCGAAAAGGAAAAGAAATTCACGAGCACCACAATGTCTAGTCAACCAAGGTTTTCTACCACACAGCTTTGACCTACTACAGTAGCTATGCTGGTCATTTGTTCTTCACACAATGTGTATGCAGGTTGATTAGGATTCAAACCATCTCAATCAGCCTAGTTCATACTCTTAGAGCATGTGCTCCCACAATAATGTGATTTGTACAAGTTCAAGTATTGGATTCTTCACACACCACACTAATCCCATTCCACTACCTTTTTAAGCTTTAGAAAATATATATATATGAAAGCAAGCTATGCTTTTATACTTACAAGACTAAGATTACTACCTCTGAGGGTTTAGAGCTTGAGGTAGTCACCTCATACAAGTACTTGGGAGAATGGCTAGACGGTACAATGTCCTCTCAGCACATATCAAAGCTGTAGGCTAAGGTTAAATCTAGACTCGGTTTCCTCTATCATAATCACTCCTCTGTCGCCCCAGCTGCCAAACTAACCCTGATTCAGATGACCATCCTACCCATGTTAGATTACGGAGACGTCATTTATAGATCGGCAGGTAAGGGTGCTCTCGAGCGGCTAGATGTCCTTTACCATTCGGGCCATCAGATTTGCCACCAAAGCACCTTATAGGACACATCACTGCGCTCTATACTCCTCTGTAAACTGGTCATCTCTGTATACCCGTCACAAGACCCACTGGTTGATGCTTATTTATAAAACCCTTCACTCCCCCTATCTGAGATATGTACTGCAGCCCTCATTCTCCACATACAACAACCATTCTGCCAGTCACATTTTTTTTAAAGTCCTCAAAGCACACACATCCCTGGGTCGCTCATCTTTTCAGTTCGCTGCAGCTAGCGACAATCTCTTCATTCAAAGACTCGATCATGGACACTCTTACTGACCATTGTGGCTGCTTTGTATGATGGATTGTTGTCCCTACCTTCTTGACCTTTGTGCTGTTGTCTGTGTCCAATAATGTTTGTACCCTGTTTTGTGCTGCTACCATGTTGTGCTGCTGCCGTGTTGTGTTGTTACCATGCTGTGTTGTCATGTGTTGCTGCCGTGCTATGTTGTTGTCTTCGATCTCTCTCTGTGTAGTGTTCTGTTGTCTCTCTTGTTGTGATGTGTGATTTGTCCTATATTTTTATTGAATTTATTTGTATTTTTAATCCCCGTCCCCGCAGGACGCCTTTTGCCTTTTGGTAGGCTGTCGTTGTAAATAAGAATTTGTTGTTTAACTGAATTGTCTAGTGAAATAAAGTTGAAATAAATAAAATGCTTGATTGAGCGAGCTGTTTTGTCTTGTAGTAATGTGGTGCCTGCCTGTATTCCCATAAACCTTTATTTTTGTCACACCCTGACCATAGTTTGCTTTCTATGTTTCTATGTTTTGGTTGGTCAGGGTGTGATCTGAGTGGGCATTCTATGTTGGATGTCTTGTTTGTCTATTTCTATGTCTGGCCTGATATGGTTCTCAATCAGAGGCAGGTGTTAGTAGTTGTCTCTGATTGGGAACCATATTTAGGTAGCCTGGGTTTCACTGTGTGTTGGTGGGTGATTGTTCCTGTCTCTGTGTTTTGCACCAGATAGGACTGTTTTAGGTTTTCACACGTTTGTTGTTTTGTTAGTTTATTCGTGTACAGTTTCTTTATTAAAGTACAATGAATAACAACCACGCTGCATTTTGGTCCGCCTCTCTTTCACCTAAAGAAAACCGTTACAATTTTAGCAATGCATGTCATTTTTTTGGGTCAATAGGTGCCCAACATAACAACCATTAGCTGACCTGTGTAACATTCACATGAGCTTAGAAACTCTTGTTTTGCAAACATGGTCCTGTTTAATCAATTGCTGTATTGATCAAAGGGCAGTACTGTATATTACAGAGGTGGGACCAAGTCACTATTATTGGAGTCACAAGCAAGTCACAAGGTCCAAGATTCTGGAGGCAGGTAGCCTAGTGGTTAGAGCGTTGGACTAGTAACCGAAAGCTTGCAAGATCAATCCCTGAGCTGACAAGGTAAAAACCTTTTGTTCTGCCCCTTACAAGCAATGACTTGTTCAACTACAAATCTTTGTCTATTTATTGAGGCTACCATAATGCCCTTTTCATCATTTTGTCTACAAAGCATTTAGATTATGTAATAATTAACGTGAACAACAAATTCCAAATGCTTCAGAAGTAAATGATACATTTCAAGCTATTTTGACATACCGAGAACAGTAGGCCCATGCTAACTATTGCTTGATGCCATTGCTGGTGAAATTGCAAAGTAACCGGTTAATTTTCTTGATCAACACGTTTTTTTGAGCTGCATGTTCGTTTGTGGCAGTCCTCTCTCCCTACTATTTGACGTTTGCAATCAGCAATCTGTTCTAGCTCAGTGGTTTTCAAACTTTTTGACCCTCGACCAAGCAGGACCTGTATGCAGTGGAGGCTGCAAGATCGGATGGAAAACGTAGTCTGTCTGTAGTCTTTTTCTTCCTCACAAACATCGTAATTCATTTCCCAGAATATGTTACATCTTCATCCCATAATTATTGAAGTTAGTGCTATGTGGAAGATATCTTTAGACATATAGCCAGTCCCAACACTGAGGTATATAATCAGTGGCTTCCTGTCATTCAGTGCAGGTGGGGCCTGTTTTGCATGTTATTTTGGCATTAATACGTGTCACATATCAGTTTGCAAACAATGTAAAAAAGATATATCATTGAGTTAATTAAAGCCACATACAAACATTGTCTCTTTTTGTTTTCTTGAGTAAGGCAGCTCCAAAATGCAGGTGGTTCAGCCTCGCTCAGTGCTTTCTGTGGTGGCGGGGCAAGCTAGCAGAAAATACAGAGCATTGCGCCGTGATTGGCTCAGTGTTCTGTCACTCATGGGGACACTATGTCACTGCCAAGTCTAAGGGTAGAGCTAGAAAATTCTATCCCCTTGGGTGCTACCATAGAGTTGGCATTTATCTGTGGACATTGGCCACAGATAAAATAACATCAAATCACGTTATATGTACAGTAGCTTTGATTGGACTGATAATGTCAACATCATACTTTTAAAATCTTAGCAAGCAGTCATCATGAATTAAGTTGACAGTATACTGGCAAATTATTTTTTATTCTTGTCATATGAAGATAAATAATGAAGAGAATTTATAGATAAACATATTGGTGCTCATTGGCCATAAACATTACACAACAAGTTGGAAATCGCAAATTCAACAATGAGTGGTTTGGAAGGAGTCAGTGACAGCCTATTGTGGACAGTCTGAGCACTGATGAAGAGATTGTGCGTTACTGGTGTAACTCGTGCAGGTGGTGTTGCCTTCCTGTACTTGTCCTGCAGGTGAGTTTTTAGGATGTACCGATCCTGTGCAGGTGTTGTTACACGTGGTCTGTCACTGCGAGGACGATCAGCTGTCCGTCCTGTCTCCCTGTAGCGCTGTCTTAGGCATCTCACAGTACTGACATTGCAATTTATTGCCTTGGCCACATCTGCAGTCCTCATGTTTCCTTGCAGCAGGCCTAAGGCACGTTCACGCAGATGAGCAGGGACCCAGGGCATCTTTCTTTTGGCGTTTTTCAGAGCCAGTAGAAAGGCCTCTTTAGTGTCCTAAGTTTTCATAACTGTGACCTTAATTACCTACCGTCTGTAAGCGGTTAGTGTCTTAACGACCGTTCCACAGGTGCGTGTTCATCAATTGTTTATGGTTCATTGAACATGGGAAACAGTGTATAAACCCTTTACAATGAAGATCTGTGAAGGTATTTGGATTTTTACGAATTATCTTTGAAAGACAAGGTCCTGAAAAAGAGTTTACAATTATATATTCTGTTCAAAAGTTTGGGGTCACTTAGAAATGTCCTTGTTTTTTAAAGATTTTGTCCATTAAAATAACATCAAAATGATCAGAAATACAGTGTAGACATTGTTAATGTTGTAAATGACTATTGTAGCTGGAAACGACAGATTTTTTATGGAATATCTACATAGGCGTACAGAGGCCCATTATCAGCAACAATCACTCCTGTGTTCCATTGGCACGTTGTGTTAGCTAATCCAAGTTTATTTTAAAAGGCTAATTGATCATTAGAAAACCTTTTTGCAATTATGTTAGTACAGCTGAAAACTGTTGTTCTGATTAAAGAAGCAATAAACCTGGCCTTCTTTAGACTACTTGAGTATCTGGAGCATCAGCATTTGTGGGTTTGATTACAGGCTCAAAATGGCCAGAAACAAAGTACTTTCTTCTGAAACTCGTCAGTCTATTCTTGTTCTGAGAATTGAAGGCTATTCATTGCGAGATATTGCCAAGAAACGGAGGATCTCGTACAACGCTATGTACTATTCCATTCACAGATCAGCGCAAACTGTTTCTAACCAGAATAGAAAGAGTGGGAGACCCCGGTGCACAACTGAGCAAGAGGACAAGTAGAGTGCCTAGTTTGAGAAACCGACACCTCACAAGTCCTCAACTGGTAGCTTCATTAAATAGTACGTGCAAAACACCAGTCTCAACGTCAACAGTGAAGGGGCGACTCGGGGATGCTGGCCTGTCTGTTTCTCGAAGTAGACACTCTAATGTACTTGTCCTCTTGCTCAGTTGTGCACCGGGGCCTCCCACTACTCTTTCTATTCTGACCATTTTCAGCTGTGCTAACAAAATTGCAAAAAGGGTTTTCTGCCATTTAATCCTAGTTAAAATTCCCAGTCTTAGGTCAGTTAGGAACACCACTTTATTTTAAGAATGTGAAATGTCAGAATAATAGTAGAGAGAATGATTTATTTCAGCTTTTATTTCTTTCATCACATTCCCAGTGTGTCAGAAGTTTACATACACTCAATTAGTATTTGGTAGCATTGCCTTTAAATTGTTTAACTTGGGTCAAACGTTTCAGGTAGCCTTCCACAACCTTCCCACAATAAGTGAATTTTGACCCATTCCTCCTGACAGAGCTGGTGTAACTGAGTCAGGTTTGTAGGCCTCCTTGCTCGTACACGGTTTTGCAGTTCTGCCCACAAATCTTCTATGGGATTGAGGTCAGGGCTTTGTGATGGCCACTCCAATACTTTGACTTTGTTGTCCTTAAGCCATTTTGCCACAACTTTGGAAGTATGCTTGGGGTCATTGTCCATTTGGAAGACATTCATGCGACAAAGCTTTAACTTCCTGACTGATGTCTTGAGATGCTACTTCAATATATCCACATCATTTTCCAGCCCCATGATGCCATCTATTTTGTAATGTGTACCATTACCAATTGCACCCAAAGATGGACCAGACTTGTGGAGGTCTGCAATTATTTTTCTGAGGTCTTGGCTGATTTCTTTTGATTTTCCCATGATGTCAAGGAAAGAGGCACTGAGTTTGAAGGTAGGTCTTGAAATAAATCCAGTTTTCGTAAACAGTTAGGAGAGCGTTTTTGAAACATAGATGTCTATATCTGGTTCAGATTTGGTCCCCAGGTTCGTGCTGGCCTTGATTTGGCGCAAACATAGATGTCTATGTTTGGTTTAGATTTGGCCCGGTCTTTACTACGTCCAAATCTGAACCAATCATAGACATCCATGTTTCACAAGTTTGGACAGCACAGTACAGTAGAGTACTGGTTTTCAATCATCTCCATGGGGACCCCAGGCCATTCCATGTAATTGATCTATTCCAGAGCTAGCACACCTAATTCAACTTGTCAGCTAATCCTCAAGCGCTTGCCTAGCTAGTACAGAGCTACAGCAAAATGTTGAAACTTCTAGGGCTCCCAGGGGAGAGGTTTGAGAATCACTGCAGTAGAGCACTGCAGAGTGCATGCAGTACAGTAAAAAATAGTAGAGAAATGATTTTTAACATTAATTCAGAACTGAAAATGTACCTGATTTGAACATCTGGATAATATGTATTTTCCACTTCCAGAAAAAGTTTTTCTTTTATGTCTGGAAAATACATATTTTAAACTTCCCGACAATACATATTTTCACCTTTCATTCAGAACCTAAAATGAACCTAACTTCAACATCTGGAAAATACATAGTTTAAACGTAATTTTTCTTACTGAGCTCAGATTTGTGGGAACACACTGAAAAGGAACTTGAGACTGTTGATCAGTCAGCACACATTTGAATAAAAATAGCATGAAGAACATTTCATTGACAGAGGGTGTACTGAATTAATTAATCATAGCGACGTGTCTGTTTCGATCTAACTAATTATCTAGCCAGCTAGCATGTGTACACACTGCAATGCACAGCCGATGTGCTACTTACATCTGCATTGACCGGGTTAGATTAATTAAAGCTATTTCTTAGAAAAACAATTAGTTTTATCAGCTACATTTTGTGTTGTAACCTGTGAGAGGCTGGTCTTGGTTGAGGAAAGTTAGGCTAGCTAGTGTGTGTGTCACGTCTGCTCCCGCCCTGCATCACACACTCCTATCATCCATTATGCACACCTGCCTTCCCTTGTCACATGCATCAGCGATATTGGACTCACCTGGACTCACTCATCACCTGTTATTACCTCCCCTATATTTGTCAATTCCCCTGCCCTGATCACTGCTGATGCATTGCTTTTTGTTTGTATTACTAGTTTGCTGATGCTGTTCCTGTCTCGTTCCATGTCTGTTTGTCACGCCCTGACCTGAGTATTCTTTGTTTTTCTTTATATATTTTGGTTAGGTGGGGTGTGACGAGGGTGGTATGTGTGTTTTTGTCTCATCTAGGGTTTTTGTATGTCTAGGTGTGTGTGCCTGGTCTAGGCATATTGTAGGTCTATGGTGGCCTGGATTGGTTCCCGATCAGAGGCAGCTGTTTATCGTTGTCTCTGATTGGAGAACCTATTTAGGTTGCCATTTTCCAGTTTGGGTTTGTGGGTTATTGTCTATGTGATGTTGCATGTTAGCACTCAGTTTCGGAGGCGGTCATGTTCGTCTTGTTATTTTGTTTGTTTGTTTGTTTGTTTGTTCAGTGTACTTCGTGTTTTTTCGTCATTCATTAAAAATATGTATTCACACCACGCTGCGCTTTGGTCTCCTCACTACGACGATCGTGACATTGTTCTTTATTAAATGTTTGACTCCCCGTACCCGCTTCATCTCTACAGCATCATTCCATGTGACAGAATGTAGAAGCCATCACACAAAGCATCGGGGAGCACTGGCGTTCCAGTTGGTATGGTGGCATCGGCTCTGGGTCACCACCGACGGAACCGTGAGTGCCTAGCCAGCTCGTCGAGCTTCTACGCCCTAGCTGGCTCGAGAGGTTACCTTGCCCCGGTTGGCTCGGATCCCACGTCGGGCCTCAGCCGGATCGTCGGTTGTTGTTCGCCCAGCCGGTCTAGGATTTTCATTTTTTACGTTTTTTGTTTTGTTGGTGACGTCGGGGTGGATTAACATTGCGCTTCAACCAATGCCATACTATTGGGGGCTGCCACAATAATAGATGGAGAGGGAGAAGAAAAAAATCACTGGGGAAAAAATCTGAAAGTACGTCATATGGTAAAAATGGAAAGAATAATTGACTGTGAAAAAGCAAACAAATCTAGAAATGGACAGGATAATTGACTGTGAAAAACCAAACAAATCTACGTGTCCTCATTCGTATGAGCTCTCAAACCATTAAGTGCCATTCACAGTGTCTACACCACAGCCTGCCACATAACCAACACAAGAGCGCAACAGGCTAGGGACACTCAATTAACACAACCTGACTAAGAACACTGCATGCAAATGGGTCTGGGAAAAATAATTTTCTCTCCAAAATGTCGAGAACACACAATACCAAACAAGATTGAAAAAAAATGGAAGTTATCCCAACGTGCTCCTAGGCTTTCACGGACATTGAGGCTGAGAAGGATGTGTCCTTTTTGCAAACGGGTCCCCCACAGACCCAATGTATCCCCGAACTTGAATAATAGCAAAGGGCCTGCAGACACAGGGAGCAAAAATGTGATTGTTATGACAGCACATTGAGCGTAATCTGAACATTTTGGTGTAGTTTTATAATGGAGAAGATGACATAGAGCTGCTGTGTGAATAACCTCCATCCCCTGCAGCGTGGGAGGGAGAAGGGGGAGAAATAGAGCTGGCAGAGTGGGAAGAGCAGCAATGTGTTTTTAGATAGGACTGCGTTATTTGTTTGACCAATGTCATGTGACTTCACACCACCTGTTGTTGGAGTTGAGTAGAAGTTTCTCTGCACACCGTCTAGTATGTGTGCAAGATGATGCTTTAGCTGCGAGTCAAATGATAACTTTTCAATTTAACAGCCCTATATCAAAAACGAGGCTATGCATTTGAGGAACATTCTATGTATGTGACATTGTCATTCCTGCACAGATTCAAAACAAACACCTAGTCATTAATACAATATTCAAAACACAACTTTGTTAGTATCTGGAGGATAATGAGTAGCATCATAATACGAGGCGAAAGTTCCCCCATTAGACAGAACATTCAGATCAAATTGTCCCTTCAGGTAATCCTTGAACACGCCGGACACACTGAAAGTCTAGCTGCAGGCTATTTGAGTTGGAACGCAATGACTTGTGCACACAGGAAGGAACGTGCTTCTATGGTGTATTGCTATTTACAGAGGACAATAGAAGACTGAGTATACGTCCCAAATGGCACCCTATACCATACATAGTACACTACTTTTGACCAGAGCCCTGTGGGCTTTGGTCAAAAGTAGTGCACTACGGTATGTATGGAATAGCGTGGCGTTTAGAGAGGCAGCCCGAACTTTAGAGCCAGCTTGAAACATTGTGCGTAAGGATAACTCGGATAGCTCCATATTGCCTTGGGATTGTGCTTATACATTATACTATACATAAATACTGCTGGCAGTGGGAACATCGTTTTTCCTGACAGCATTATATTCTACATAAAGGAGGAAAGGGCCTGCCAACATAATACAATTATTTTCCTTTCCATTGACAGAAACAGAATGCGAGGGGATAAAATATTGCAGAGACAGAGTGAGAAACAGAGAGAAGAGAGATATAGAAAAAAAGAGAGTGAGATAGAGACAAAGAGAACAGAGATAGAGAAGAGAGAGAAAGCAGATTTGTCAAGTCAGAGTATTCAGATGACTTACAGAGGTTATCAGGCTACTGATTCAGCAGACTGCATATACAGCATGCACTTTTAAGTTTGCCAGAGACAATATTTTAAAAGCTTTCTGATTCATATAAAATGCACAGAGGAAAGAGAGTGAAGGAGAAAGAGACAGTTTCACATCAGTCTCTTGTCAAGGAGAATCAGAGAAATGTTCTGTCGTTGAATCTCTGAATGGTGGTTTCCATATCTTGTCCTCTGAATGTAAAATGGTCCCGACAGAGAGGGCTGCCTTGCTTCTAGTCCTTAGGAAACTTTGCATTATAATTTTTTTGTTACATTGTTAGCCCAGAAAATCTTAAGTGCTATTACATACAGCCGGGAAGAACTATTGGATATCAGAGCGGTGTCAACTTACCAGCACTACGACTAGGAATATGACTTTCCCAAAGCAGATCCTTTATCCGCACCACCCAGTGCATTTGAACTGATTCCAGAGGCCGACCCAAAACAACGCCAACGGAGGAGAGAGAGTTGGAAGAGTGCACACCACCCACCGCCTCCGATTATATTATCCTCGCTAATATCCAGTCCCTAGATAACAAAGTTGATGAAATCAGGGCAAGGGTTGCTTTCCAGAGAGACATCAGAGACATCATTGTAACATACTCTGTTTCACGGAAGCATGGCTCTCTCTGGATATGTTGTCGGAGTCGGTACAGCCACCTGGATTCTCAGTGCATCGCGCCGACAGGAATAAACATCTCTCCGGGAAGAAGAAGGGCAGGGGTATATTTTTCATGATTAACGACTCATGGTGTAATTGTAACAACATACAGGAACTCGAAATCAAATCAAATGTATTTATGTAGCCCTTTGTACATCAGCTGATATCTAAAAGTGCTGTACAGAAACCCAGCCTAAAACCCCAAACAGCAAGCAATGCAGGTGTAGAAGCACGGTGGCTAGGAAAAACTCCCTAGAAAGGCCAAAACCTAGGAAGAAACCTAGAGAGGAGCCAGGCTATGAGGGGTGGCCAGTCCTCTTCTGGCTGTGCCGGGTGGAGATTATAACAGAACATGGCCAAGATGTTCAAATGTTCATAAATGACCAGCATGGTCAAATAATAATAATCACAGTAGTTGTCGAGGGTGCAGCAAGTCAGCACCTCAGGAGTAAATGTCAGTTGGCTTTTCATAGCCGATCATTAAGAGTATCTCTACCACTCCTGCTGTCTCTAGAGAGTTGAAAACAGCAGGTCTAGGACAGGTAGCACGTCCGGTGAACAGGTCAGGATTCCATAGCCGCAGGCAGAAAAGTTAACTGGAGCAGCAGCAGTCCTTTTGTTCACCTGCCCTAGAACTCCTCACAATCAAATTTGTATTTATTTTACCTTTATTTAACTAGGCAAATTAGTTAAGAACAAATTCTTATTTTCAATGACGGCCTAGGCATGCTCGGGCTTACTTTAATGTGTCAAGTGTGCAAGATGCGTAGTCTGTGTTTGACTTTATGAATTTTGAGATGTCTGAGTGTAAGTTCATAGAGAAACTCGTCCAAACCTATGATGGCGCAGCTGTAATGTAATGTATCTGGCCAATAAAATGTGATTTGATTTGAATGTCATTCCAATACATTACTGTCAATGTGATCTCCAACAGGTGCACAGACATGACAGTGTCTAGTGAATCTAAAATAGTTTAGTGTTAGTAGGGGGACTGGAGAATGACAGAGTATAGGATCACTAGCTTGACATATCCTCATCTGTCAGCCCTCTCAGATCACTGCTCTGTGGATGGGTGGAGAGTGAACAATAGCAGTGCAGCAGGCAAGGGCATCACAAACACCAGTATGCTTCAGGCCAAAACATTGATCTCAGGTCAGTTTGCATTCCTCCCACTAACGCTTAAGGTTGCGATCTGTGTGTAGGCCAGCTGATCCTAGACATATGCCTAAGGGCATGTTCAACCATGAGCAACAGCTGTAACATCTGCCCCTGCAGGATGCCATTACAACCACAAGTGGCAATTTTCACCATTATGATTGATAGGGGGCTTCAAAGAGCAAGAGTAAGCTAGTGCTTACTAATTTGTGCTTTGATCTTTCCCCCTATTGTCTGGCCTCTGCCCAACCATCCCTGTTTCTCCTAGATCACTGGCTCTGGGTAAGAATAGAACAGACTTCACATTAATCATTTACAGACAGAAGTTTCTGAATGACTAGATGAGCCAGAATAGCAGCAGTGGAGAGCAACCATACAGAATGCAGTAAAGCAGTTTGGGATCTGTTGGGATGGGATAGATGGAGATGATCACTAAGGTTGCTGAGGAATTTGGGGAATTTTTAGGGGGGGTTCGTAACATTTGTCCAAATATATGTTATAATAATTTAATTCTCATACCATCTGGGGTTGAAGATGCATACAGAACCAGTCAAAAGTTTGGACACAGCTACTCATTCAAGGGTTTTTCTTTATTTTGACTATCTTTATTTTTACTATTTTTACTATCTACATTGTAGAATAACAGTGAAGACATCAGAGTGTGCTGCATCAGATGACCTGGCGTGTGCAAAGCTGTCATCAAGGCAAAAGGTTGGCTACTTTGAAGAATATCAAATATATTTAGTTTTGTTTAACACTTTTTTGGTTACTACATGATTCCGTATGTGTTAGTTCATAGTTTCAATCCCTTCACTATTATTCTACAATGTAGAAAATGTAAAAAATAATCAAAAACCCTGGAATGAGTTGGTGTGTCCAAACTTTTGACTGGTACTGTACTTAATATGAGACTGAGATTCTAAAATGACAGCCAGGCAGTAAATGTATTCTTTAATCATATCACTGCCATTTTCTCTCTTTGGTGCAGCTGAGAGTGAAGTTTTTACTCAGCGCATTAGATAGTGAACTCTCTCTCTCTCATAGCCGTTACCTCCAAGTGTGTCATGCCCTTCTGGAGAATTATCTATGTTCCAGCTCTATAATTCCTTCTTCACTGTGGCGGTGGCTCTTTCTGTTTTTATGTACTGTTGGAGAATGTGATGCCTCGTAGCAGATATAATCTGTATTCCTGAAGGGCTGCAGGCCAACGTGCGCAGCGCCGTGGATGGTCTGAGTGTTATAAATTAATCACTGTGAATGTGACAAGGGGTCATAAAAGGAGAAAAACACAGAGAGAGAGAAAAAGTGATAAAGTGATAAAACGGATTGATGCCTCTGTATGAGCCGGAGCAGACGGCTCGTACCCAGTGTTGATCAGGACTACGGCAATGATGTGTCTCTCCCTCCCTCTCTCGCTCTCCCTCTTGCTTTATCTCTCTCTCTCCCGTTCTCTTTCTCTCACTCTCCCTCCCGTTCTCTCTCTGTCGCTCTGTCGCCCCAGCTCACCCTGCTCTCCCCGCTCTACTCCACCACTAATAAATCCTATTTAGACTCTCATTTTGACCCTTCAATCATCCCTGGCTATTGGGCTTAAAATAGCTGCGTATTGGGATGGGAGGAAGGGAGAGCACGGGAACGTGTGCCGCCACCGCAGGCCATGGCTGTGCTGTTGTTCCCGGGGTTATTAATTGTTTAAGAGATAATTATCTCATTTACAGTGGGCCAAGGAATGGGGATGGCATGGGGTTACTGTGAATAATGCTGAGTTCATGCATTCCTGATTAATTGTGAGGGAAACGACGGGGCCACATTTGACATGATCAATTACAGGAGGGAGGAAAAGGACCAGATGATAATAAAACCTTTTAATCTACAGTGTGCTGCCTGAACATATTTCCCCTAGGTTTAATGGGTTAGGTTTTAAAGGAAATACAAAAGGGTTAGAGGGGATATAGGCTATAGGCCAGACGGATCTGTGACGAAAGGGAGAAGGCCTATATTTGATCACATTCACATCTTTTTATTCCATTTAATATCACAGGAACAAAATAGTGTATTAACTAATTACATGTGTAGAAATGAGAACTAATGTACTGATCACAGAACTATGACGAGAATACGCCTATCCCCACATTCCCTATAATGTATATTGCATTGCTCTAGAGCTCTGAGCATGTTGAAAACTCCTCTCCTGCAGCGGTGCCAACACACCAGCAGCGTTTAGAGATGAGCACCATAATTCATGAGAATAATTGGGGGCATTTAAACCAAACCTGGGACCCATCCAGAGCAGACAGATACAGGTCAGAGTGGTTAGCTTTTAGGGGAGGAGAGAGAGATAGGAAGGAGCGAGAGAGAGAGAGCAAGAGATTGAGAGAGAGCGAGTGAGAGGGAGTGTGTGAGAGAGAGAGAGAGAGAGAGGCAGGTGATGACAGATCTGTTCCCACAAAGGGTTATGATTGACTGAGCCTCTCTCTCTCTCTGTCTCCATCCTGAAGCCTGGATTCTCACAGCAGAGAGCCAGGAGCTGCAGCACGGGTCAGACTCACAGCAGAGAGCACGGTCAGAGCACACAGCTGGCACTGATGTGTCACAACATAGTGGGTGTGTATGCATATGTTCTAATAGATACAGTACATAAACATGTGCACAACACAAATTCCTATTCCTTTGGAAAAATATCCATAAAAAACTTTTGAGTGTCCTCTGAATATGCAGTGGGGTCTGAAATTATTGCCACCCTTGCTAAAGATTAGCAAAAAAAGACTATATAAAATAAATAATGCAAATACTGAGCTGTATTGTGTGCTATATAGAAAAGGGAAATTGTATTATTTTATACTAATAACATGTTGTTATTTTCTGCTTAAGCATCATTATTTCAAGGCCAAACCCACCACTGCAGTGGGCGTGGCCAAAGAGCTCTGTTTTCGTGTGATCCAACCAATGTAATCATCTAGAGTTTGCTAAAAGGCATTGGCACGTGGATTGGAACTGTTGCTATGGTCAGGTGACATGAACATAGAGCTCTTTGGCCGTGCACACCAGTGGTGGGTTTGGTGTCAAAATAATGATGGATAAGCTGAAAATAACCTCATACCTACTATAAAATATGGTGGTGGATCTTTAATGTTATGGGGCTATTTTGCTTCCACTGGTCCTGGGGCCCTTTGTTAAGGTCAACGGCATCATGAAGTTTACCCAGTACCAGTACATTTTAGCCCAAAATCTGTCTGCCTCTGCCAGGATGCTGAAACTCGGCCGAAAGGGGATCTTCCAGCAAGACAATCAAAATCCACTAAGAAATGGTTAATGGCCACAGGTCAAAGTGCAAGGTGCAGTATTGAAAACAAATAAAACAAACCTTTCTCTGAGAAATTTCATAAGTAGAAAATAATACAATCAAAGCTCGGTATTTGTATTATTTATTTGAGTCTTTTTTTGCTCATCTTTTTCAAGATTGCCAATCATTTCAGACCCCACTGTACTAACTTATCCTATATGTAGGACTCAGTGATTGCCTTGCATTGTAGACACATCCATCATTCCTAGGACTGCCGCTGTCCGATATTCACTTTACAGTCACACCACCCGGCCTCCCACTACACACAGAAAAGGGCAACGTTGCAATTCTAAACTGCCACAGCACAATGAGTCCACAACAATAGGCACTCGAGTTGGAGTTGTACTGATCGTCCTCTCGCCCACCCACTGCCTGTCTAAATGTGATTAGATGCTCCAGTATCAACTGCTGTGGGAGGGAGAGGGATGAACGGATGAGGGGGAGGGTGGGGCTGAGAGGTGCTTCAGAGGACCATTAGAAGACTCCTAACACGACAACCTGGATTCAAGTATTTGTTTTCTTTCAAAATACTTTTGAGCTTGTGATTGTGCCTGCCTGGAGTGCTTGATGGGCGGGGTTGGCACTTATGGGACTATTCTATTGGCTCAATTGCCCCAGGCAAGCTCAATCTAGCGCAGCTAAATAATATAAATGCTAATTGAACCCAGGGTTAAACCCTCTGACCTGGACTCTATTTCAAGTGAAATAAGTGTTTGAACACAGCACTTAAACTCCGTCACGGTGTTAATGTACTTTATATAAACGTATGGATTTATGTCCCTAGACTGGGCGCCCACACACTGAATTACATTCAGCCGTGGGCCGATTTTCCCTTGAGAGGATTTTACGCTGCAAAATTGACCGAAAGTTACAAACAAATATACTATATGATAAAAACGGAATCATTTCAAAACTGGATTTCATTGGGATAAGATTGTATATGCCTCTTTATTTATGCGTGGGAATACTTGGAAACAGATTTCCTAAATTAAAATCAATTTTAGCTGATTTCCTGGTCATTTTATGCCCAACAACTAAGACTATTAAAAAAATGTGTTGTATGTGTTTACATTTTTGGGCCATTTTTGGAAAATTGACAATCACTTAGAAAAAAATATGTTGGCACAAGATGGAAAGTGCCAAGTTGGAGCATAACTAACAAAATTACAGTTAGAGAAAATGTACACTTTATTAGGTATAAACTAATGTATAGAATTTATTAAACAAAATACACAATTCACAAATTATATAGCACAACAACAGTCTAAGTCTAAGTGTAGAACTAATAATGAATAAATAATCCATGCTTTTTGGCAATACTATAAAGTACAGAAATTGTGGGGGAGCTAGAAAGTTGGCTCACTTTTAATCCGTCTGTCTGCATATTTCAAGACATGACATATGGGGGTCTAGTGAGATACCCAATGAAACTGGATTATTATCTTCTCATTACTCAGCTTGAAAAAACCTCACTTAACTTGGAAATCAAAAGATATGCTATCATTAAAATATTGAAATAGCATGGGTGACCTAGAAATTAACAAATGTATACAATTTAAGGCCAAGTGGCAAACAATAATGCTTTTACACTCTGATCTGTTTCACCTGTCTTTGTGCTTGTCTCCACCCCCCTCCAAGTGTCACCAATCTTCCCCATTATCCCCAGTGTATTTATATCTGTGTTCTCTGTTTGTCTGTTGCCAGTGCGTTTTGGTTCGTGAAACCTACCAGCATTTTCCCCCTGTCTGTTCTAGTTCTTCTTCCCTGACCCGGCCTACCATTCTGTACATTGCCACATCTGGATTATTGACCCCTGCCTGCTCTGACCCTGAGACTGCCTGCCGTTCTGGCATATAAATCAAATGTATTTATATAGCCCTTCGTACATCAGCTGATATATCAAAGTGCTGTACAGAAACCCAGCCTAAAACCCCAAACAGCAAGCAATGCAGGTGTAGAAGCACGGTGGCTAGGAAAAACTCCCTAGAAAGGCCAAAACCTAGGAAGAAAACTAGAGAGGAACCAGGCTATGTGGGGTGGCCAGTCCTCCTCTGGCTGTGCCGGGTGGAGATTATAACAGAACATGGCCAAGATGTTCAAATGTTCATAAATGACCAGCATGGTCAAATAATAATAAGTTGAAACTGGAGCAGCAGCATGGCCAGGTGGACTGGGGACAGCAAGGAGTCAGGTAGTCCTGAGGCATGGTCCGAAGGCTCAGGTCCTCAGAGAGAGAGAAAGAAAGAGAAAATTAGAGAGAGCATACTTAAATTCACACAGGACACCGGATAGGACAGGAGAAGTACTCCAAATATAACAAACTGACCCTACTGCAACATAAATACTGGAGGCTGAGACAGGAGGGGTCAGGAGACACTGTGGCCCCATCCGATGACACCCCCCGGACAGGGCCAAACAGGAAGGATATAACCCCACCCACTTTGCCAAAGCACAGCTCCCACACCACTAGAGGGATATCCTCAACCACCAAACTACGGTTCGTCAGGTTTCTGCGCCTCAGCGGAGGTGACTGGTCCGCTCCAGATCCCCGGGATTGTCCCTTAATTTGGCATCCTATGGCTGGAGCTGAACGTGTCGGGGAGGGGGTACCGTCACATATGCTCTCTCTCCGGTGCTCTAGGTTGCCATGCTTCCGCGTTTCAGCCAGACTGACAGGTTTCCCACACCTCAGCAGAGGTGACCGGTCTACTCCTGATCCCCGAAATTGTCATTTTGGTCGGCATGCTGTGGCTGGAGCCGCGTGTCGGTGAGGGGGTACTGTCACATCTGCACCCTCTCCGTCCTCTAGGTCACCAGGCTGCTCATTATGGCGCACACCTGCGCGTCAGACTCACATGGACTCCATCACCTCCTTGATTACCTGCCCTGTATATGTCACTCCCTTTGGTTCATTCCCCAGGTGTCATTGTTTCTGTTTCCTGTCTGTGCGTTGTTCATGTTTCTTGTATTACGGTTCATTTATTTATTTAAAACACTCACTCCCTGAACGCACACCGTTACAGCTACCCTATGCCTCAATGACAGCTTTGCACTCTCTTGGCATTCTCTCAACCAGCTTCATGAGGTAGTCACCTGGGATTCATTTCAATTAACAGGTGTGCCTTGTTAAAAGTTAACTTGTGGAATGTCTTTCCTTATTAACGTGTTTGAGCCAATCAGTTGTGTTGTGACAAGGTAGGGTTGGTATACAGAAGTTAGCCCTATGTGGTAAGAGACCAAGTCCATATTATGTCAAGAACAGCTCAAATAAGCAAAGAGAAATGACAGTCCATCATTACTTTCAGACATGAAGGTCAGTCACTCCGGAAAATGTCAAGAACTTTGAATGTTTCATTAAATGCAGTTGCAAAAACAAACAAGTGCTATGATGAAACTGGCTCTCATAAGGAACGCCACAGGAAAGGAAGAACCAGAGTTACCTCTGCTGCAGAGGATAAGTTCATTAGAGATACCAGCCTCAGAAATGGGCAATTAACTGCACCTCAGATTGCAGCCCAAATAAATGCTTCAGAGTTCAAGTAACAGACTCATCTCAACATCAACTGTTCAGAGGAGACTGTGTGAATCAGGCCTTCATGGTCAAATTGCTGCAAAGAAACCACTATTAAAGGACACCAATAATAAAAAGAGACTTGCTTGGGTCAAGAAACATGAGCTATAGACGATAGAGTTCAAATCTGAGATTTTTGGTTCCAACCTCCATGTCTTTATGAGATGCAGAGTAGGTGACCGGATGATCTCTGCATCTGTGGTTCCCACTGTGAAGCATGGAGGAGGAGGTGTGATGGTGTGTGGGTGCTTTGCTGGTGACACTGTCAGTGATTTGTTTAGAATTCAAGGCACACTTAACCAGCATGGCTACCACAGCATTCTGCAGCGATACGCCATCCCGTCTGGTTTGCGCTTAGTGGGACTGTCACGTTCTGACCCTAGTATTTGTGTTATTTGTTTGTTTGAATTGGTCAGGACGTGAGTTGGGTGGGCATTCTATGTTTTGTGTTTCTAGGTTGGTTTTCTGTGTTCGGCCTAGTATGGTTCTCAATCAGAGGCAGGTGTCGTTAGTTGTCTCTGATTGAGAATCATACTTAGGTAGCCTGGGTTTCACTGTTGTTTTGTGGGTGATTGTTTCCGTGTCTGTGTTTTACACCACACGGTACTGTTTTCACATTTATTGTTTTTTTTGTAAATTGAAGTGTTCAGTTTGGATTTATTTATTAAATAAGATGAACACAAACCACGCTGTGCTTTGGTCCTCTCCTTCAACGGAAGAAAACCCTTACAGGGACTCATTTGTTTTTCAACAGGACAATGATCCAAAACACAGGAGAGTGATGGAGTGCTGGGGATATGCACCAACAACTTCCTTGGAATATCATGCAACAGTATAGGTAAATGTAAAACAGGTACATATGTCAAAATGGGATCAGCACACCCATTGACTATACATTAGAATTAGCTTATTATCATTTTCAAAATTAAGGATCTCATTACCAAAACAGACCTAAAAATGACGTGGTTATCAGTCATCATTATTCGTAATACATTCAGGATTATCTGTAATCATGGTAGCAACTGCATTATTAATGTAGATGTTTTTAGAAACATGTTCTATTTTTATTTACAATTAAAGTGAATCTAAAATGACACAATACATTATTTATCATTCATTTCTATTGGGCATAAAATTATTTGAAACACAACCAAAACAAAGAACAAATACACCAAACAAATGTGTAGAGTCACAAGCTTGATTTAGTCATACTATTAATATGGGAACAAATACTTCTTTTAATACACATAAGTGAATTTGTCCCAATACCCTTTTCCTTTTAAAATGGGGGGACTATGTACAAAAACTGCAGTAATTTCTAAACGGTTACCCCGATATTGATGAGGCACATTATCACTCTACCTCTGACATGGATCTCTTTTTTTATTTATTTTTATATTTTATTTTACCCCCTTTTTTCTCTCCAATTTTGTGGTATCTAATTGTTAGTAGCTACTATCTTGTCTCATCGCTACAACTCCCGTACGGGCTCGGGAGAGACCAAAGTTGAAAGTCATTCGTCCTCCGATACACAACCCAACCAAGCCGCACTGCTTCTTAACACAGCGTGCATCCAACCCGGAAGCCAGCCGCACCAATGTGTCGGAGGAAACACTGTGCACCTGGCAACCTTGGTTAGCGTGTACTGCGCCGGCCCGCCACAGGAGTCGCTGGTGCGCGATGAGACAAGGATATCCCTACCGGCCAATCCCTCCCTAACCCGGACGACGCTATGCCAATTGTGCGTCGCCCCACGGACCTCCCGGTCGCGGCCGGTTACAACAGAGCCTGGGCGCGAACACAGAGCTGCAGTGCAGCGCCCTTAACCACTGCGCCACCCGGGAGGCCATGGATATCTCTTTGAGAGGAACGTGGAGGGCCATCAAAGAACCTTTCAAGGGATCTATCTGGGAGAGCTTCAGATTTTCCTCAAGGAATCTACTATGACTTAGCTTAATGATGCGAGGAAATCTCTAAGGCAAGCACACACTCCAGCAGCTATTCCCCATTATAATTTAAACAGTTAGTGGATGGATAAATAGCTACAGTTGTAGTCGGAAGTTTACTTACAACTTAGCCAAATACATTTAAACTCAGTTTTTCCACAATTCCTGACATTTAATCCAAGTAACAATGCCCTGTCTTAGGTCAGTTACGATCACCACTTTTTTTAAATGTGAAATGTCAGGATAATAGTAGAGAGAAGGATTTATTTCAGCTTTTATTTCTTTCATCACATTCCCAGTAGGTCAGAAGTTTACATGCACTCAATTAGTATTTGGTAGCATTGCTATTGAATTGTTTAACTTGGGTCAAACGTTTCGGGGAGCCTTCCACAAACTTCCCACAATAGGTTGGGTGCATTTTGGCCCATTCCTCCTGGTGTAACTGAGTCAGGTTTGTAGGGATCCTTGCTCGCACACGCTTTTTCAGTTCTGCCCATAAATGTTCTATAGGATTGAGGTCAGGGCTTTGTGATGGCCACTCCAATACCTTGACTTTGTTGTCCTTAAGCCATTTTGCCATCTTCCATTTGGAAGACCCATTTTCGACCAAGCTTTAACTTCCTGACTGATGTCTTGATGTTGCTTCATAATTTTCCTTCCTCATGTGGCCATCTATTTCGTGAAGTGCACCAGTCCCTCCTGTAGCAAAGCATCCCCACAACATGATTTTGCCACCCCCGTGCTTCATGGTTGGGATGGTGTTCTTCGGATTGCAAGCCTCCCCCTTTTTCCTCCAACCATAACAATGGTCATTATGGCCAAACAATTATATTTTTGTTTCATCAGACTAGAGTACATTTCTCCAAAAAGTACAATCTTTGTCCCCATGTGCAGTTGCAAACCGTAGTCTGGCTTTTTTATGGCGGTTTTGGAGCAGTGGCTTCTTCCTTGCTGAGCAGCCTTTCAAGTTATGTCGATATAGGACGTGTTTTACTGTGGATATACAGTAGGGCAAAAAAGTATTTAGTCAGCCACCAATTGTGCAAGTCTTCCACTTAAAAAGATAAGAGGCCTGTAATTTTCATCATAGGTACACTTCAACTATGACAGACAAAATGAGAAAAAAAATACAGAAAATCACATTGTAGGATTTTTTTATGAATTTATTTGCAAATTGTGGTGGAAAATAAGTATTTGGTCACCTACAAAAAAAGCAAGATTTCTGGCTCTCACAGACGTGTAACTTCTTCTTTAAGAGGCTCCTCTGTCCTCCACTCGTTACCTGTATTAATGGCACCTGTTTGAACTTGTTATCAGTATAAAAGACACCTGTCCACAACCTCAAACAGTCCCACTCCAAACTCCACTATGGCCAAGACCAAAGAGCTGTCAAAGGACACCAGAAGCAAAATTGTAGACCTGCACCAGGCTGGGAAGACTGAATCTGCAATAGGTAAGCAGCTTGGTTTGAAGAAATCAACTGTGGGAACAATTATTAGGAAATGGAAGACATACAAGACCACTGATAATCTCCCTCGATCTGGGGCTCCATGCAAGATCTCACCCCGTGGGGTCAAAATGATCACAAGAACGGTGGGCAAAAATCCCACAACCACAAGGGGGGACCCAGTGAATGACCTGCAGAGAGCTGGGACCAAAGTAACAAAGCCTACCATCAGTAACACACTACACCGCCAGGGACTCAAATCCTGCAGTGCCAGACGTGTCCCCCTGCTTAAGCCAGTACATGTCCAGGCCCGTCTGAAGTTTGCTAGAGAGCATTTGGATGATCCAGAAGAAGATTGGGAGAACGTCATATGGTCAAATGAAACCAAAATATAACTTTTTGGTAAAAACTCAACTTGTCGTGTTTGGAGGACAAAGAATGCTGAGTTTCATCCAAAGAACACCATACCTACTGTGAAGCATGGGGGTGGAAACATCATTCTTAGGTGCTTTTTTCTGCAAAGGGACCAGGACGACTGATCCGTGTAAAGGAAAGAATGAATGGGGCCATGTATCGTGAGATTTTGAGTGAAAACCTCCTTCCATCAGCAAGGGCATTGAAGATGAAACGTGGCTGGGTCTTTCAGCATGACAATGATCCCAAACACACTGCCCGGGCAACAAAGGAGTGGCTTCGTAAGAAGCATTTCAAGGTCCTGGAGTGGCCTAGCCAGTCTCCAGATCTCAACCCCATAGAAAATCTTTGGAGGGAGTTGAAAGTCCGTGTTGCCCAGCAACAGCCCCAAAACATCACTGCTCTAGAGGAGATCTGCATGAAGGAATGGGCAAAAATACCAGCAACAGTGTGAAACCTTGTGAAGACTTACAGAACGTTTGACCTCTGTCATTGCCAACAAATGGTATATAACAAAGTATTGAGAAATTTTGTTATTGACCAAATACTTATTTTCCACCATAATTTGCAAATAAATAAATAAAATCCTACAATGTGATTTTCTGGATTTTTTCCCCCTCATTTTGTCTGTCATAGTTGAAGTGTACCTATGATGAAAATTACAGGCCTCTCTCATCTTTTTAAATGGGAGAACTTGCACAATTGGTGGCTGACTAAATACTTTTTTGCCCCACTGTAGATACTTTTGTACCTGTTTCCTCCAGCATCTTCACAAGGTCCTTTGCTGTTGTTCTGGGATTGATTTGCACTTTTCTCAAAGTACGTTCATCTCTAGGAGACAGAACGCGTCTCCTTCCTAAGCGGTATGACGGTTGCGTGGTCCAATGGTGTTTATACTTGCGTACTATTGTTTGTACAGATGAACTTTTTCATCCCAAGGATGAACCAGACACGTGGAGGTCTACAATTCTTTTTCTGACGTCTTGGCTGATTTCGTTTGATTTTCCCACGATGTCAAGCAAAGAGGCACTGAGTTAGAAGGTAGGCCTTGAAATACATCCACAGGTACACCTCCAATTGACTCAACTGATGTCAATTAGCCTATCAGAAGCTTCTAAAGCCATGACATAATTTTCTGGAATTTTCCAAGCTGTTTAAAAGGCACAGTCAACTTAGTGTATGTTAGCTTCTTGACCCACTGGAATTATGATACAGTGAAATAATCTGGCTGTAAACAATTGTTGAAAAAAATTACTTGTGTCATGCACAAAGTAGATGTCCTAACCGACTTGCCAAAACTATAGTTTGTTAACAAGAAATTTGTGGAGTGGTTGAAAAACGAGCTTTAATGACTCCAACCTAAGGTGTATGTTAACTTCCGACATCAACTATATTTAAGTGGTTTTGCTTACAGCTTAGTTGAACATTTGTCTAATGCTGGACTTATGCCATCATGGTTGTGCATATGATTGGTATTGGACCACTTCTCATACATAGAAAGGGTAATTAAACAGAGATTAACACCGTTCTAGCCTTTCCACTCCTAACATTTACTGTACATTTAACACATCTTTATATTTACTGTAAATGTAACACATCTTTATTTACTGTAAATGTAACACATCTTTATTTACTGTAAATTTATGATATGTTTTATATTTAATTTAAACTACTGACATGGGAATATTAAGTAGGCAGAGATTAACATTACTCAAGCCTATTCAAGCCTTTTCTCTTTTGGTTTTTAGCATTTCATGTACATTTAACCTTCTCTGTGTGAGGCCATAATGTACTTTTCTTCATAATGGGCGTTTTCCTGAATAGAAGGTAATGGAAAACCATTGAAGAAATGGTTCCTCTGTGGTCGATGTGTAATTATTTTGAAGCCGAGTGTAATTTATTTCCTTTGTTATTTCCCTGCTTTAATAACTGATCCTTTGATAGTTTCCTAGTCCCCACTACCTGACATTGATGTCACTTCAATCATAGGTCTCCATGCAACGTTGAGAATAGAATGGTAAACTAAATCCTACTAAGCACTCAAGAAAAGTATTTTAGAAGACAAGCAAAATAATGATTTGCTATGGTCTATGGTCCTTGTTAATTATTGGCCACCTCAGTTTTCAGAATGGAACCCCATTGAAAACCTGTGGTTTGAATTGAAGAGGGCTGGATCTGGAAAGGTTCTGTAAGGAGAACTGGTCTACGATCCATTCCAATGTGTTCTCCAATCTCATAAAACATTTTGTAAAAGGATTAGTGTCGCAACGGGAGGGTGCAGTAATACTGAAAACAAGGGATCCAATAATTTCGACCTGTTTCTTTTTGCCATTTTTTAAAAACAAAGTTCAAGTAATAATATACAAAACATGAAGAACTGTGGATTGTGTATGTGTGCCATTCAGACAAAATGTTTAAGTGCCTTTGAAAAGGGTACGGTAGTAGTTACCAGTCAAAGGTTTGGACACGCCTACAGATTCAACGGTTTTTCTAGTATTTGTTTTTTTACAATTTACATGACTGAACAATAGTGAAGACATCAAAACATGTAGTAACCAAAAAAGTGTTAAATCAAAATATATTTTAGATGATTAAATGTAGCCAACCTTTGCCTTGATGACAGCTTTCCACACTCTTGGCATTCTCTTAACCAGCTTCATGAGGTAGTCACCTGGAATGCATTTCAATTAACAAGTGTGCCTTGTTGTGGAATTTCTTTCCTTCTTAATGCGTTTGAGCTATTCAGTTGTGTTGTGACAAGGTAGGGATGGTATACAGAAGATAGCCCTATTTGGTAAAAGTCCAAGCCCATATTATGGCAAGAACATCTCAAATAAGCAAAGAAAAACGACAGTCCATCATTACTTTAAGACATGAAGGTCAGTCAATGAGTAACATTTCAATAACTTTTTTTTTTCAAGTGCAGTCACAAACAACATCATGCGCTATGATTAAACTGGCTCTCATGAGGACCGCCACAGGAATGGAAGACCCAGGATTAATTAGAGATTTAACTGCACCTCAGATTGCAGCCCGAATAAAGTCTTCAGTGTTCAAGACAGACATATCTCAACATCAATTGTTCAAAGAAACCTCTACTAAACGACACCAATAAAAATAAGAGACTTGCTTGGACCAAGAAACACGAGCAATGGACATTAGACCAGCGGCAATCCGATTTATTTCTTGGCCCAAGCAGATTCTGTTCTTTGGTCCTTTTGATTCTGTCCAAATTTGAGATTTTTGGTTCCATTGTGAGACACTAAGTAGGTGAACAGATGCTCTCCGCATGTGTGGTTCCCACCGTGAAGCATGGAGGAGGAGGTGTAATGGTGTTGGGGTGCTTTGCTGGTGACACTAAGTGATTTAAGGTTCACTTAACCAGCATGGCTACTACAGCATTCTGCAGCAATATGCCATCCCATCTGGTTTGCGCTTTGTGGGACTATGTATTTTTCAACAGGACAATTACCCAACACACCTCCAGGCTGTGTAAAGGCTATTTGACCAAGAAGGAGAGTGATGGAGTGCTGCATCAGATGACCTGTGCTCCACAATCACCTCAACCCAATTTATATTGTTTGGGATGAATTGGACCACAGAGAGAAGGAAAAGCAGCCACAAATGAACTTTTAGCAAGGCACACCTGTTAATTGAATTGCATTACAGGTGATTACCTCATCAAGCTCACTGAGAGAATGCCAATAGTGTGCAAAGCTGTCATCAAGGCAAAGGGTGACTACTTTGAAGAACCTCAAATATAAAATATATGAACACTTTGTGTTCATGTGATATTTTATAGTTTATGTCTTCGCTATTATTCTACAATGTCGAAATATATATATATATATATATATAAAAAGAAAAACCCATGAATGAGTAGGTGTGTCCAAACTTTTGACTGGCCCTGTATATGTTATTTTTGCATATAGTATTTGTATGTTTATAGTCATTTTTCAAGGGATCCAATCATTTTGAACACCACTATCTATCCATTGGCCTGATGCATGGTGCAGAGAGACACCATAACATTGTTCTTATTGGGGGAGCTTGAAGAAAGCCACCATATGCTTATTAAACCAATCACCTGGGCCACATTAAATCATCTATGGGCGGTGGTCACACACATGAATGCACGCACACAATCCCCACACACTAGTAAGCAAAACATTTAATAATCTCTGGCTGGGCTATTGATTTGTTCACTGCTGTGGTCCAGAGGCTCTGATTGGCCGGCCTGTGGCGCGCGCAGGTGCACACACACACACACACTCTGATCGGCCCTACCCTGTGTGTAACACACACTCAGTACACAGGATGTGGTGCTTAAAAAACAACCCTGGGCAGGGATTTAAATCCCTGCATACTCTATCGATTATAGCATCCCCACCCATTTTCCCTTCTGCTGGGTTTTTTATCTGCTACCCGAAGGGAAAACACAGATTAACAAGAGAAATGCTTCTAAAAAAGGCAGCAGGGAAAGAAATGAGGAGAGAAAATATGACATTAGTCAAAAGGAGTACTTTGTTGTTTTGGGAGATGGAGCTTTCTCTTGTTTGCAGTATAGGGGTTGGAGCAGGCTGCCTCATGGAAAGACTGACCAAACAACAACAACTACACACATTTCCCACTCTGGCCTAGTCCTTAATTGTTACAGAACCCCTTTCTCCGAGGCTCCACTCTCCATTGTCAGGGGGTGTAATTGAGCAAAGGTTAATAATATTTGAGGCAGGCGTGTGGCAGTTTGGTGGGCACAGGGCCGAGCGGGTGTCCCAGAGCAGGTGTCTGATTTTCCCCTTCGGGTGATGGCAGGAGATAGGCCCTCCCAATATGGGTTGGCATTGCCTTGACAACCTTACCGTCGGGAGTACTGCTCTAAACACTAATTAGTATGACTTTGGGAGAGAGAGGGGGAAATAGGGATGGAGGGGGGAGTAGGGGAAAGAGAGAGAGAGACAGAGTCAGAGAGAAGGAGAGGTAGAGAGAGAGTAATGGAGGGAGGGAGGAGGAGAGAGGGAAATGGGGAGGGAGAAGGAGAATGAAGGGCGGAAGTGCAACTCAGACACTGCTACTCAAACCTGTTCAGGGAATCATTCTAAGGAAGGAAACACAGATTGCCCATGAAGGTACAGTAGATACAGTTGAAGTCAGAAGTTTACATACACCTTAACCAAATACATTTAAACTCAGTTTTTCACAATTCCTGACATTTAATCCTAGTAAAAATTCCCTGCTTAGGTCAGTTGGTCACCACTTTATTTTTAGAATGTGAAATGTCAGAATAATAGTACAGAGAATGATTTATTTCAGCTTTTATTTCTTTCATCACATTCCCAGTGGGTCAGAAGTTTACATACGCTGAATTAGTATTTGGTAGCATTGCCTTTAAAATGTTTAACTTGGGTCAAACGTTTCAGGTAGCCTTCCACAATTAGTTGGGTGAATTTTGGCCCATTCCTTCTGACAGAGCTGGTGTAACTGAGTCAGGTTTGTAGGCCTCCTTCGTGGCACATGCTTTTTCATTTCTGCCCACAAATGTTCTATTGGAAGGAGATCAGGGATTTGTGATGGCCACTCCAATACCATGAATTTGTTGCCCTTAAGTGATTTTGCCACAACTTTGGAAGGATGCTTGGGGTCATTGTCCATTTGGAAGACCCATTTGCAACCAAGCTTTAACTCCTTTTATTATATTTGACCTTTATTTAACTAGGCAAGTCAGTTAAGAACAAATTCTTATTTTCAATGACGGCCTAGGAACAGTGGGTTAACTGCCTGTTCAGGGGCAGAACGACAGATTTGTACCTTGTCAGCTCGAGGGTTTGAACTTGCAACGCTCTAACCACTAGGCTACCCTGCCGCCCTGACTGATGCCTTGAGATGTTGCTTCAATATATCCACTTAATTTTCGTTCCTCGTGACGCCATCTATTTTGTGAAGTGCACCAGTCCCTCCTGCAGCAAAGCATCCCCACAACATGATTTTGCCACAGCAGTGGAACTTGTTTCGATGTCCACAATTGAGTTTGAGGGCTGTAGAGGAAGTGAAATGGAAAAAATGCTTATTTTCTCCAGAGGGGTTTTATTTTATCGGCTCAGCTGCAGGTACTGTGGAGTTCACATAGGAGTGACTCAATGTACTCACGTGGTCGGAACATACACATGCGTGTGACGCACATAAACTTGTGTACACTCACACTCAAACACTGGCTCTGAGGCTCTACCACACATGAGTAGACAGGCTTGGACTCTGGGACTATAGCAGCCAGATTGTCCAAGATTGAAATTGGACATCCAGCCATGTCCTGAGAACATCGGGAAATGACTTCAAAACTGGCCACTAGGGGCAAGAGTGAGTACTATCGCCATCAAGTAGGCTTGGGTGTTGTGGATGGGGGTAATCCCATGACTCTGGATCAAAAGGTTGTGTGCTCGATCCCAGTCGTGGACACTTTAAAAAAATCCCTAACCCTTACCGTGACCATTTGGAATGAGTGCCTAAACATTATGTTGTAACCCTATCCCAATCCTTAACCCTTACCTTAATGAGTGCCTAAACATTATGTTGTAACCCTATCCCAAACCTTAACCCTTACCTTAATGAGTGCCTAAACATTATGTTGTAACCCTATCCCAAACCTTAACCCTTACCTTAATGAGTGCCTAAACATTATGTTGTAACCCTATCCCAAACCTTAACCCTTACCTTAATGAGTGCCTAAACATTATGTTGTAACCCTATCCCAAACCTTAACCCTTACCTTAATGAGTGCCTAAACATTATGTTGTAACCCTATCCCAAACTGTAACCCTTACCTTAATGAGTGCCTAAACATTATGTTGTAACCCTATCCCAAACCTTAACCCTTACCTTAATGAGAGCCTAAACATTATGTTGTAACCCTATCCCAAACCGTAACCCTTACCTTAATGAGTGCCTAAACATTATGTTGTAACCCTATCCCAAACCTTAACCCTTACCTTAATGAGTGCCTAAACATTATGTTGTAACCCTATCCCAAACCTTAACCCTTACCTTAATGAGTGCCTAAACATTATGTTGTAACCCTATCCCAAACCTTAACCCTTACCTTAATGAGTGCCTAAACATTATGTTGTAACCCTATCCCAAACCTTAACCCTTACCTTAATGAGTGCCTAAACATTATGTTGTAACCCTATCCCAAACCTTAACCCTTACCTTAATGAGTGCCTAAACATTATGTTGTAACCCTATCCCAAACCTTAACCCTTACCTTAATGAGTGCCTAAACATTATGTTGTAACCCTATCCCAAACTGTAACCCTTACCTTAATGAGTGCCTAAACATTATGTTGTAACCCTATCCCAAACCTTAACCCTTACCTTAATGAGTGCCTAAACATGGAACAATACAGAGCAGCAGGAGCAACAAAAACACTTCGCTGTTTGGAGCAACTTTGAAATTTGACATTTGGAGAAGTTGATGAATGTCTAATTCTGCAGTGAGACTGTGAGAGCTTGTTGACTGTAGAGTACACATGTATAAACGGTTGTACTTCTCCCCATCACTCTCTGACAGTCTGAGGGCAGCTGCTGTGCTGTGCTGCGCTGGTCTCGTCATTCGAGCCAAACCACTGTTCAAGCTGCTCCTTGCTGCTGGGGTCTATCTTTGGGCCAGCCTTGGACAGATGTTGCGGAGGAGTGTGTGTGTGTGTTTCTGTGAATGTGGGTGAGGATGAAGGGGGATGTGGTTGTGCGCGTGTGTGTGCTTGTGTGTGTAGAGCTGGCAGAGAGAGGCAGGCCAAGATGGGCCAGTTCTGCTCTGGGCCGCTGGGCTCTACACACACATCACATCTGTTCTCCTTTCTGTAAGCCAGCTCCTCTGTTCCTCTGTGTCCTCCACCTCTCCACCCTTCTGTAAATAATACCCTTCATTATCGGCTAACAGCTCTCAACAGAGGGTTTGGTTAAAATATACATATTTTAAAATACATACAGTAGGTTAAATGTAGATAATTAACTGTATGTTATCACCTTGTCAAGATACTGTAGGCTATGCACGTACAATAACACAGATTATTCCATTGGCAGTTCATTAGATATTGGGTCTATCTACGCAATGTCAAGTATAACCCAGTGTTGTCATCAATTCAATTTTAGATTTAGGTCCATCCGACCAGGCAAAGTATATGTTCTTTGGTCTGGAAAATAAGACCGCATTGCTAGCTGGCCAAGACTGTTGTGAAGAGTTTTCAGCTTTGTTTTCCACTTTCTGACTGCAGACGATATCTATGGCCAGTACTCCACTCACCTAGAAGGACCTCAGGTTTCTTTGAGGCTGCAACATTCTCCCACAGCAAACATAATAAATAGTTAAGTTGTGGATAAATATTAATGTAGCTACATTAGGTTTTCACAAGGGTTCAACATGAATATTTCATTCTCTCTCGTCAAATGTGAAATATACATTTTCTGCTCAGGCGTTTGTGTGAATTTCATGTCAGAAGATTTGGTGAATCCTACAGTAACAATACACTATTGATGGAATTGCCCATGTATAAGAGTGGTGGGAAACGCATGTATCTGTGTTTGGAGAGCATAATGTACAAGTCAACATCATGAAAAAGTGCACCCAGGGAAGAGATTAGGATATGGTTGGGTGGAGTTTGTGTGGGTGAAAATGCGTGCCCGCTTCCGTGTGTGTGTGTGTGTGTGTGTGTGTGTGTGTGTGTGTGTGTGTGTGTGTGTGTGTGTGTGTGTGTGTTTATGTGTTACGCTATGCTTTGTGTGCTGCTCTACACTACTCTTCTACGCCGAGTGGTAAGGGCGAGAAGGGAGCAGGGCGCTGACCGCTCCGGGTGACCAGGGGTCAGGTTCATTTGTAAGCTGTCAAACAGAGCCACTCGGACGCAGGTCCAGAGCCGCTTTAGGGGCAGAGAGAGAGGCTGAATCCCAAATAGCATCTTATTCCTTACGGCTACCCGTAAGGCTCTGGTCGAAAGTGCCCTATAAAGGGAATATGGTGCAATTTGGGACGCTGGCAGAGGCTGGATAGAGCCAAACCTCCCAGGGAATGGATTTTGTTTGATGTTCAGTAGGGGAAAAGGAAAGAGCGATCAATGGGAGGGATAAAGGGAAATCAACACTTTGAGAGAAGAGAGAAAAGAAGAGAAAACATAGCCCCAGCTAATGGCTGTTAGGTAAATACGTCTTTGACGCTTTTAGCTGAATCAGAGGCTGGCTGTTTGTGTGTGAACAGTGCTTTTGGCGCTAACGTTCACTACTAGCTAATATTCATGACACCATGTCGAGATCTTTCATTATGTACTCTCTCTGTGAAACTAAGCTGAGTGATTGTTGAACACAAAGGGAATAGGTAACATGGACCCAGTTAAAAATAAAAGGCTAGATATATGCTTTATAGTAAGCTACCCAGGAAAGGGCAAAAAGAGTAAAATTGGCATATTAATAAACAGTGACTTCGGAAAGAATTCAGACCCTTGATTCTTTCTCCCACATTTTGTTAGGTTACAGCCTTGTTGTAAAATTGATAATAGTTTTTTTTCCCCCATAATTTATCTACACACAATACCCCATAATGACAAAGCAAAATCAGGCTTGTAGACATTTTTGCTAATATAAAATATATATAACATTTGCATAAGTATTCAGACCCTTTACTCAGTACTTTGTTGAAGCACCTTTGCGATTGCTGCCACCACCATGCTTCACCGTAGGGATGGTGCCAGGTTTCCTCCAGACGTGACGCTAGGGATTCAGGCAAAAGAGTTCAGTATTGGTTTCATCAGACCAGAGAACCTTGTTTCTCATGGTCTGAGAGTTTTAGGTGCCTTTTGGCTAACTCCAAGCGGGCTTCCATGTGCCTTTTACTGAGGAGTGGCTTCCATCTGGCCACTATACCATAACGGCTCTAGTGCTCTGTCAGAGTGACCATCGGGTTCTTGGTCACCTGCCTGACCAAGGCTTTCCCCCCCTGATTGCTCATTTTGCCCTGGCAGCCAGCTCTAGGAAGAGTCTTGGTTGTTCCAAACTTCTTCCATTTAAGAATGATGGAGGCCACTGTGTCCTTGCTTGCAAACAGTTTTTAGTACCCTTTCCCAGATCTGTGCCTTGACACAATCCTGTCCCGGAGCTGTACGAATAATTCCTTCGACCTCTTGTCTTGGATTTATGCTCTGACATGCACTGTCAACTGTGGGACCTTATATTGACAGGTGTGGGCCTTTCCCAATCATGTGCAATCAATTGAATTTACCACAGGTGGACTCCAATCAAGTTGTAGAAACATCTCAAGGATGATTCATGGAAACAGGAAACACCGGTGCTCAATTTCGAGTCTCATAGCAAAGGGTCTGAATACTTATGTAAATCAGGTATTTCTGTATTACCCCCCATTATGGGGTATTGTGTGTAGATTTTTTTATTTAATCCATTTTACAATAAGGCTGTATTGTAACAAAATGTGAAAAAAGTAATGGGGTCTGAATACTTCCCGAAGGTATGTAGCCTGAGAAATAAATTTATTGAAATCAATAACTTGCTAACATCAGATAACATTAATATATTGGCCAACTCTGAGACTCAAATAACTCATTTCATAATACAGCAGTAGCAATACAGGGATATAACATCTACAGAAGAGACAGGAATGTCTATGGGGGAGGTGTTGCTATATATTTATTTATTTATTTTTATTTCACCTTTATTTAACCAGGTAGGCTAGTTGAGAACAAGTTCTCATTTGCAACTGCGACCTGGCCAAGATAAAGCATAGCAGTGTGAACAGACAACACAGAGTTACACATGGAGTAAACAATTAACAAGTCAATAACACAGTAGAAAAAAAGAGAGTTTATATACATTGTGTGCAAAAGGCATGAGGAGGTAGGCGAATATTTACAATTTTGCAGATTAACACTGGAGTGATAAATGATCAGATGGTCATGTACAGGTAGAGATATTGGTGTGCAAAAGAGCAGAAAAGTAAATATAAACAGTATGGGGATGAGGTAGGTCAAATTGGGTGGGCTATTTACCGTTAGACTATGTACAGCTGCAGCGATCGGTTAGCTGCTCAGATAGCAGATGTTTGAAGTTGGTGAGGGAGATAAAAGTCTCCAACTTCAGCGATTTTTGCAATTCGTTCCAGTCACAGGCAGCAGAGAACTGGAACGAAAGGCGGCCAAATGAGGTGTTGGCTTTAGGGATGATCAATGAGATACACCTGCTGGAGTGCTTGCTACGGGTGGGTGTTGCCATCGTGACCAGTGAACTGAGATAAGGCGGAGCTTTACCTAGCATGGACTTGTAGATGACCTGGAGCCAGTGGGTCTGGCGACGAATATGTAGTGAGGGCCAGCCGACTAGAGCATACAGGTCGCAGTGGTGGGTGGTATAAGGTGTTTTAGTAACAAAACAGATGACACTGTGATAAACTGCATCCAGTTTGTTGAGTAGAGTGTTGGAAGCTATTTTATAGATGACATCGCCGAAGTCGAGGATCGGTAGGATAGTCAGTTTTACTAGGGTACGTTTGGCGGCGTGAGTGAAGGAGGCTTTGTTAGAAAGCCGACTCTAGATTTGATTTTAGATTGGAGATGTTTGATATGAGTCTGGAAGGAGAGTTTACAGTCTAGCCAGACACCTAGGTACTTATAGATGTCCACATATTCTATGTCGGAACCATCCAGGGTGGTGATGCTAGTCGGGCATGCGGGTGCAGGCAGCGAACGGTTGAAAAGCAAGCATTTGGTTTTACTAGCGTTTAAGAGCAGTTGGAGGCCACGGAAGGAGTGTTGTATGGCATTGAAGCTCATTTGGAGGTTAGATAGCACAGTGTCCAAGGACGGGCCGGAAGTATACAGAATGGTGTCGTCTGCGTAGAGGTGGATCAGGGAATCGCCCGCAGCAAGAGCAACATCATTGATATATACAGAGAAAAGAGTCGGCCCGAGAATTGAACCCTGTGGCACCCCCATAGAGACTGCCAGAGGACCGGACAGCATGCCCTCCGATTTGACACACTGAACTCTGTCTGCAAAGTAGTTGGTGAACCAGGCAAGGCAGTCATCAGAAAAACCGAGGCTACTGAGTCTGCCGATAAGTATATGGTGATTGACAGAGTCGAAACCTTGGCAAGGTCGATGAAGACAGCTGCACAGTACTGTCGATGAAGACGGCTGCACAGTACTGTCTTTTATCGATAGCGGTTATGATATCGTTTAGTACCTATATGGTCAGAGCCACTTTCCTGGAAGGGGTAGAGAGCATCTCATGTCTAATGATGTTGAGACGTTGTGGTTGCAAATTAACCTGCCTCATCTAAAACCTCTTCTTTTGGGGTGCTGCTATAGGCCATCAAGTGGTAACAGTCAATATCTTGAAATATGTGTGCAATTCTTGATAATGTGTGTGATGTTAACAGAGGTCTATTTTTCTGGGTCACCTGAATGTGTGACTCACCACCTTGATTCGGTCTTATGTAGCAACATTTGAATTTCATTTGAGTTTTTTTTTACATTGGATACAGTAGAGACTGGTATATCATACACTGCATTTAAGGAAACCGTGGGGAAGTAATTATACTTTGAAAGTTGTTCAATTGTAAACTCAGTTTTGAGAACTGTCTTCCAACATTTTGGTACTACTTATTGGAGAGCCATTCTTAAGCCTTAGCTCCACCCTTCTCTGTAAGGGTTCATCCGTGCATTCTGTACTAACTTGGCAGCTACTTCCAGACATCTGAGAGAGAGAGAACAGCTCACTGAACACTCGCCCTAGCAGAGCTGTTATGTTATCCAGAGCATTGGTGACTGCAGCTGTGCTGTCAGATTGCCCATAGGTACATTTAGAGCGTTTTGCATTCAGAGCACACATTGGATACTCTGGCCAATAAGTAGGGTTGTTTCCGAAAGCTCTGACCTCACAGCGACAGTCAAGCACCCAAGCTAACTTGCTACTTCAAGACACATAATGAGAACACACCCCACTGATAATTTTACTCCTTCTAGCAGACGTGATTAGGCAGTTTTCATGTTATCTAGAGCGTTGGTGACGAACTGTTCTGCTGGCAACAATCGAATTACGCTTTGTTGTCATCGTTTACTGACACCGCACATATTCAACGGGTGTTGAGTGTTCAAAAATTCATCAGTTATTCTGCACTCTGGCATACTAAAACGAGTCTTTTGTTAAGAAATGTAGCTAGACAGCTAGCTAGGTAAACAATGAATCCCAATGCATGATGTAACGTTAGTTAGCGAGCCAGCCAGCTAACGTTAGCTAGCTAGCAGTACACTAACTTGATATGAAAATACTTTGTCAAAATTAGAGTGGAGTCTTTTGTTAAGACATGTAACTAGCTAAACAATGGATCATAGTCACGACTCATGACGTTACTACCCTGCATGAATCTGCAGGTAGCTAACCAACCAGGTGCTATGGCTATAACTAGTTAAGCAAATGTGTCTGAGATATGAAGAATAAGATCATACACTTAACGTTAGCTAGCTAACAGAACACTTGAAATGAAACCACGTTGTCAAAATTAGAAATGTGTAATATCTGAACATGTAGCTAGCTAGACCATCTTACCCGTGTTCTGAAATCGGAGTAGATAACCAGAGCGAATTTACCAGCTGATATGTTTATCAACATTTGCAGTAACATTCTATTGAAATGGATACTTGCATGGAATCTTTTGTTAAGACATGTAACTAGCTAGCTAAACAGTAGACCACAATCACAACTCATGATGTTACTACCCCGCATAAATCTGCAGGTAGCTAACCAACCAGGTTCTATGGCTATAACTAGTCAAGCAAATGTGTCTGAGATACGAAGAGTAAGATCATACACATAATGTTAGCTAGCGACCCAGCCAGTTAACGTTAGCTAGCTGACATTAAAATTGAAATGAAACCCCTTTCTGTCAACATTAAACTTGAAGTATCTGAAAATATAGCTAGCTAGACTATCTTACCAGTATACATCATGGTTGGATGTGTCTCCTGCCATGCACGGTTGCCCTTAGGCTTAGTTTGACTATGTAATCCAGACTGGTGTTTTCTCCATCTCCTTAGCTATCATACTCGAATTCCACTGATTTCAAAACTCGGTCCTCCAGAATGTGGAGAGCATACACATAATGTTAGCTAGCCAGCCAGCCAGCTAACAGCACACATTAACTTGACATTAGGTTTATGCAGTTTTACCAGACGATACATTTAAAAAAAAAAGCTGAGTTTGACACGATTACCTAGACATACTGACCAGCTCCAATAGACGTGCGCTATATGGCAGCCAATCCAAACTCACCTCTCGGCATGTCCAGCCCCACTCATTATCTCAGCCAATCATGGCTAGCTGGAAGGTTGCGCACTTTTTCTGTGGCTAAACCAACTAGGCTTCTAATTTAAAAATTGTATTCATATTTCTAGATGGCATACACGTTTGATATTAAGGCACATGAAAGTTTACATGTTCGAAAAAACATTTCTGGCCAAAAAAGCATTTTGATAAAAAAAAATGTTTTATGTTCACAGCTCTCCTTTTGAAGTCGTGAATTGCGACATAAGCCTAGTTTCCTGAATCGGGTCACATGTAGATTGGTTCTCATCAAGCTGCCTGATCAAGAGGAAGCTGCTCACTGTGCCTGTAATCTAGTTCAGGTTATTAATCAACCTACCACAGTGTTTCAAATAAAATAACATCTGATTTTGTAGCACTGAATACAACTGGTGTAGACTTTACCATAAATCTTTCTAATGAGCCGTTCCCAATAATGCAAAGAAAAAAAATGAAAATACACAACAATGGAGCTACAGTATATACAGGGAGTAGCAGTACCAGATCAATGTGCTGGGGTACAAGATATTTGAGGTTAATTGGTACATAGCAGGGTAAAGTGAATAGACATCATGATTGATAATAATAAGAGAAAAATAAAGAGAAGCAACAGTAAAGAGTTATAAAGAGTAGCAACAGTAAATTATGAGTGTAAAAAGTGTTTGTTGTTTTGGTATGCATGTGTGCCGTGTTTGTGTATGTGGTTGTGTTTTGTGTGGGAGTGTCAAGGTAGGAAGTGTCTGTAGAGCTCCGGGACAAGATTGTGTCGAGGCACAGATCTGGGGAAGGGTACCAAAAAATGTCTGCAGCATTGAAGGTCTCCAAGAACACAGTGGAATTCCATCAGTCTTAAATGGAAGAAGTTTGGAACCACCAAGACTCTTCCTAGAGCTGGCCGCTTGTCCACACTGAGCAATCGGGGGAGAAGGGCCTTGGTCAGGGGGGTGACCAAGAACCGATGGTCAGAGCTCCAGAGTTCTTCTGTGGAGATGGGAGAACCTTCCAGAAGGACAACCAACTCTGCAGCACTCCACCAAGCAGGCCTTTATGGTTGAGTGGCCAGACGGAAGCCACTCCTCAGTAAAAGGCACATGACAGCCCGCTTGGAGTTTGCCTAAAGGCACCTAAAGGACTCACTGGCCATTAGAAACTATATTATCTGGTCTGATGAAACCAAGATTGAACTCTTTGGCCTGAATGTCACATTTGGAGGAAACCTGGCACCATCCCTATGGTGAAGCGTGGTGGTGGCAGCAGGAACTGGGAGACTAGTCAGGATCGAGGCAAAGATGAACGCAGCAAAATACAGAGATGCTTGATGAAAACCTGCTTCAGATCGCTCAGGACCTCAGACTGGGGCAAAGGTTCACCTTCCAACAGGACAACGACCCTAAACACACAGCCAAGACACCACAGGAGGGGCTTCGGGACAAGTCTCTGAATGTCCTTGAGTGGCCCAGCAAGAGCCCGGACTTGAACCAGATCAAACATCTCTGGAGAGACCTGAAAATAGCTGTGCAGCAATGCTCCCCATCCACCCTGACAGAGATTGAGAGGATCTGTAGAGAAGAATGGGAGAATCTCCCCCAATACAGGTGTGTCAAGCTTGTAGCGTCATAACCAAGAAGACTCAAGGCTGTAATCGCTGCCAAAGGTGCTTCAACAAACTACTGAGTGAAAGGTCTAAATAGTTATGCAAATGTGATTTTTCATTTTTTTTTTTACTTAAATGGGTGGATCAGCTTAATATTGCAGAAAGAATGCTGCTACCATCAACATAATTGTCTGCATCATTTCCAATCCCCCATATATTTTTTGGGTAAATATATACAGTGAGGCAAAAAAGTATTTAGTCAGCCACCAATTGTGCAAGTTCTCCCACTTAAAAAGATGAGAGGCCTGTAATGTTCATCATAGGTACACTTCAACTATGACAGACAAAATGAGAAAAAAAGAGGTGGTGGACAGGTGACTTTTATACTGATAACAAGTTCAAACGGGTGCCATTAATACAGGTAATGAGTGGGCACAGAGGAGCCTCTTAAAGAAGCCAGAAATCTTGCTTGTTTGTAGGTGACCAAATACTTATTTTCCACCATTTTCAAATAAATTCATAAAAAATCCTACAATGTGATTTTCTGGATTCCCCCCCCCCCCCCTCATTTTGTCTGTCATAGTTTCCCAACATCCAGGACATACAGTATGTACTAGTTGGTGTCAGAGGAAGGCTCAAATAATTGTCAAAGACTCCAGTCAACCAAGTCATAAACTGTTCTCTCTGCTACCGCACGGCAAGCGGTACCAAATTGCCAAGTCTAGGACCAAAAGGCTCCTTAACAGCTTCTACCCCAAGCCATAAGACTACTGAACAATTAATCAAATGGCCACCCAGACTATTTACATTGACTTGGTACCGGAACCCCCTGTATATAGCCTCGTTATTGTTATGTAATTTTCTTGTTTTACTTTTTAAAAAAAAATTGTCACTTTCATTTATTTAGTAAATCTTTTCTTAACTATTTCTTGAACTGCATTGTTGGTTAAGGGCTTGTATGTAAGCACTGTAAGATCCTTGTAAGTAACCTGTTGTATTCGGCGCATGTAACAAATACAATTTGATTGGACTTGGATTTCAGATGCATTTAATGTTTTTCAGCAAATGCTCAATGACAAATATACAAATATTTTTCATTCATGCAGATATCATTTTTAGATTCCCTCTGGAAACATGGTATGGTGTCATGCCTGCCCCCGCTCCCCCTCACTGACGCATCAGCGCTTCATTGGGCTCAACTAGACTCCATCACTTTATTGATTGCCTCCTCTATCTGTCTATCTGTTTAATTTCTATATATTTTGACAAATACTGACAGTAGCCCAACAATGTATTTTCTGCTGCAGAGTTCCAACTGTCATTTTTGAATTTGGGAGCCACAAATTAGTGTGTAAAGGTGTGGTCGAACTGACAACTGGAGAAACAAAGAAGTGAGCTAATTTGAGATGTTTTATATATCTTAGTAATTAGAAACAATATGTTATCTAATTTGGCCAGTAGCCAGTGGGGCTAGCTAGTTAACTAGACTTGATAGGGGGTAAAAGATAGCCTAGCTAACAAATAACTAAATGTCCTTCCCTCGAGGGAAAAACTTTTTTTACCCCTTATCAAGCCTCAAGGTGACAGCTAATGTTTAAAACATTTAGGCGTGTTTAGTATTACTGGTTAATATAAGCTAGCAGCTAGTTAATTAACTAACAACTTGTTTAGCTAGCTAGCTAGTTCCAGTTAGTGTTCTCATCATGAATGAAGCAGGGAGAGTAGCTAGCTATGTTATGTGAAATGCCAAAATATTCTTGCAATATTGACACAATTTTGATTCATTTATTTATGCACTGACAGTTGAGTGGATCACAGACCAACATTCTACCACCACGTTGAGTCTGCACTGCAGGGGACCACCGCTGATGGCCCAGCCTGCACCAATTACATCATTCATCATCATTTTATTTTTTGTTTAAAAGAAAATCCCCAAAGATTGGCCTTAGTTTGCATCTTTCCAAAAAACGTGTGTTGTGATTGAAGCTCTGGATTTGCTATGCTGCATTTTTAAAAACAGAAATGGCAGTGATGTGCTGTTGAAATATTAACTTGGATTAAATGTGATGATTGAGTTTCCGTGCCTTGTACAGCCTACTACTGAATATTGTGCAAATGTATGCTCAAATATGTACCTTCATGTGAAGATGCACAATGATTTTCAGCGCCTAAAACAGGTCAAATAATTTGGGTGCTGGACAATTATGTTCATAGAACCCCAAATCCCTCCCTGTGTACAGGCATCTGGGAAAGGAAAGTTATTATCAATGACCCCAAGCTTTTGCAAGAATGCTACACGTCTAACGAAGGAGTTTGTGTCCAGCCGTTTGTTTAAATGTTTTATTTAACTAGGCAAGTCAGTTAAGAACAAATTATTATTTACAAAGACGGCCTACTCTGGCTAAACCAGGACGAGGCTGGGCCAATTGTGCACCACCTTATGGGACTCCCAATCACGGTCGGATGTGATACATCCTGGATTCGAACCAGGTACAAAAGACCTCTTGCACTAAGATGCAATGCCTTAGACCACTGCGCCACTCGGGAGCCGTTGACAATGGACTGGTACGAGCAAGTACCGCCTGAGTTTGCGCCAATCCGAGACAAACATTGCAGGGATTGTGGGTATCTCTGTGAGAAATAATGTAGCTGCATGACTAGGGGCATTGCCGCGAACCCATAGCTAGATTGGTTTGTGGTTTTGGAAACTATAGAGACTATAAACTATAGAGACCAAAAAAACAATTCTCAGCACACAATGCCTCGAGGATCTGCCTTGAGGATGTGCAACAACTACCTAAGTGGACAGTTTAGATGGTGCAAGGTCAGAGCATCTCGTGTTCCAGAAATCCTTACTTTTACTAGTGTGGAATTTCTCTTGCTCAGTATGAGTTGAAGAGCGGAGAATTGCAGGAATGAATCTGAGCCTCTGGGATATCACCTGTGGAAGGCGGGGCTTCTGGCGAGACATGGTTTTCATTGGCCTTGTTATATACAGTTGAAGTCGGAAGTTTATATACACATTTAGGTTGTAGTCATTAAAACTAGTTTTTCAACCCCTCCTCAAATTTCCTGTTAACAAACTATAGTTTTGGCAAGTCGGTTAGGACATCTACTTTGTGCATGACAAGTAATTTTTCCAACAATTGTTTGCAGACAGATTATTTCACTTATAATTCACTGTTTCACAATTCCAGTGTGTCAGAAGTTTACAACACCTCATTTGGCCGCCTTTCCTTTCAGTTCTCTGCTGCCAATGACTGGAAAGAATTGCAAAAATCACTGAAGTTGGAGACTTATATCTCCCTCTCTAACTTTAAGCGCAGCTGTATACAGCCCATCTGTAAATAGCACATCCAACCAACTACCTCATCCCCAAATTAGTTATTGCTTTTCTGCTCTTTTGCACACCAGTATTTCTACTTGCACATCCTCATCTGCACATACATCACTCCAGTGTAAACTTCTAAATTGAAATAACTTCGCCACAATTGGCCTAGTTATTGCCTTACCTACTTACTTCACTTGCACACAATATATGCAGATTTTTCTATTGTGTTATTGACTGTACAACCGTGGCCAAAAGTTGAGAATGACACAAATATTAATTTTCACAAAGTCTGCTGCCTCAGTTTGTATGATGCCATTTTGCATATAGTCCAGAATGTTTGCAATAAAATGCAAATTAATTACTTAAAAATCATACAATGTGATTTTCTGGATTTTCGTTTTAGATTCTGTCTCTCACAGTTGAAATGTACCTATGATAAAAATTACAGACCTCTACATGCTTTGTAAGTAGGAAATCCTGCAAAATCGGCAGTGTATCAAATACTTGTTCTCCCCACTGTATTTGTATATGTCATATTGATATCAAACAGTATGTTGCAGGTTTTGTCCATTTTCAGAGTAGATAATCTTCAAAGAGTGAGCGACATGTGGGGTTGTTGAATCTCCTTGTGGCCACAGAGGGTGGAAAGAGGTGGAAATTGCCAGGTTGTCTCTATTTAGATGTAGAGATGGTTAGATGGACCATGCTCTGCTGATGAGTAACCTTGCCTGAGACATGAAGACTTGTGTTAGCTTCCTGAGCTAATGTTTCTCTCTCTCGATCTCCTCTTGCTCCTACTCATTTTCTCTTAAACTCCAGCATTCTTTACCAACCGAGTTCTCTTCTCCACATACAGTATCTGAAAAACTGAAACTTGTATGAGTTTTCAGTGGAGAGAGTGGTACGATGTTAAAACTCTTACCACAGTAATCTCACACCCGCACAGCCTGCTTATGACTAATCATGGTACTGATGGTAGGACACAGAGATAATCAGTGGGCGTTGCCAGCGAACCAAATCCTAACATTATGGAGCTTGTTTGTATTCAAATTAAGTCATCATGCGGCGGTATAATCAATACTGTGGAGAGGATGTTTAATCACAGATTGTTTTGATTGATTCACACAATCCCACAACCATTCATCAAGTCAATTAGAGATTAATCATGGAGCCTCTCTCTCACACCAGAAGATTATAGGAATGACTCAGAGGGTTGATGATGCAACACTGGCTAAGTTGTGTTCTTAGAATGACAATAAACTAGATGGTGTAGAGGACTCGTTGAATGGCAAATGTATGTTGCCTAGTATTCTCATTCTTATTTTTACATTATGGAATGGTTGAATGATCTTCAATGAGACATAATCAAAGGGACTTGTACTAAACAAAAAAAACGCAACAGGTAAAGTGTTGGTCTCATGTTTCATAAACTGAAATAAAAATATCCCAGAAATGTTACATATGCATAAAAAGCTTATTTCTCTCAAATGTTGTGCACACCTTTGTATACATCCCTGTTTATTTTTATTTAACCTTTATTTAACCAGGTAAAACCTTATTAGTGAGCATTTCTCTTTGCCAAGATAATCCATCCACCTGACAGGTGTGGCATATCAATAAGATGAATAAACAGCATGATCATTACACAGGTGCACCTTGTGCGGGGGAAAAAGGGCCACTCTAAAATGTGCAATTTTCTCACACAACACAATGCCACAAATGACTCAAGTTTTGAGGGAGCGTGCGATTGGCATGCCGACTGCAGGAATGTCCACCTATGCCCTCCCACGCCCACCCATGGCTGCACCCCTGCCCAGTCATGCGAAATCCATAGATTGGGGGCATAATGAATTGCTTAGATTTCAATGGATGGTGTTTCCATAGCACTTGACTACAGTATGCTTCACAATGTACTGTATACTCATTCTCACCCCATCCACCAAAGAAAAACACCCATCTTCAAAGCACTAATATCATTGCAATCTCTGTGTTTGGTTTAACTTTACTGTACCCCCAAAGTCAGTAGGCAAAGGGGTCACAGCAGGTAAACAAGATTCACAACATCACCTAAACCAGTTCTGACAGGTCTATCAATAATACGCTCATCCCATTGACATGCCCGTGCTGTAGCCCTGAAGTTGTCAGCTATTCAAATGAATACTAGTGGAAAAAACTATACTTTGTATTCCTCTATCCTTGTTTCCTCTTCTAAACATAACACCACTGTCACTGTCACTTTCGGAAAGGAACAAAAACTACTACATTCGTCAGGGGCGGCAGAGTAGCCTAGTGGTTAGAGCGTTGGACTAGTAACCAGAAGGTTGCAAGTTCAAACCCCCGAGCTGACAAGGTACAAACCGGTCGTTCTACCCCTGAACAGGCAGTTAACCCACTGTTCCTAGGCTGTCATTGAAAATAAGAATTTGTTCTTAACTGACTTGCTAAATAAAGGTAAAATCAAATTAGATGAATATTTCAGGGAGAGAAAATAAAAACAGTTTCAGAGTGATCAAGTTTTTCTTTTTAAGTATATATAACTGTGCAAAAGCTTGGCTTTTACAACCTGTGAAACACTACAAACTAGGTTCTTCTGCATGGTTGAACTTAATGTGCCACAGAGGAAGGATTCTGTTACTATGTACTTACTCTTACAGTAACAAAATGGAAAAGACAAACGGACAAAAGGAGCCTCTGCACCTTCAGAAGTAGTGCATTAACCTAAAACTGAACTGGAGAGAGACAATCCTACCCTGTGCAGTGAAACTCATGCAAATCACAAATACAACAATTCCTGGAAGCTTCGTGGACCTCTAGGATTAAAAACAACACTACTGTATGAATAACTAATGACAACCTGCAAATGGTTTATCATCACCTTCTACTACAAGCTGATGAACCTATATCATAATACACCACACTCTATCCAGTGTAATTTGGCTACTGTACAGTTGCCTTGGCCATACAGTGCCTATGGGCAGGTGTATGAACCGCCAGTGCTTCTGGGCTGGTGTTTCAATCCCCCATCCCACGCTGCTCCACTGGAATGAAACAGGACTAAATGTATCCTGCCTTGTAGGGCCAACAGAATACAGAGCAGGCCAACCCCCCTTCCCTGCTCCTGCTTCCATAAAGCCAAGAGAAGACAGAGACGACGCCAGTTGGTTACATCACAACCTTCACAGCCAGACACATGGCTTCCTTATCGAATACTCCTGTAATGAAGACAATCACAAGGAGGAAAGTGGGCAGTGTAGAGAGAGAGAGAGAGAGAGAGACTACTATTAAGTAGTAGTTGTCTTTCTTTAATAAAACATTCTCATTTCATTAAAACCTCACCACCCCCACCACCAATTTAAACAACACACCAAAATATAACCAAAACCTCACCACTTCTGCAACTGTATATCCAACTCATCTTCCTCAGCTGTACAGACAGCCACCCCCCAACACATATTATCTCCTGAAACATCTCCACACTTGAGGACAACCAGTTTATGCCACAGGGAAGATGCCAGCGGGGTTGTTGATTATCAGCACCCTCCCGCTATATAACACTTGGGACAGGAGCCACCTCCACCTGGCCAGTCTTGACATCACTGCCTGTGACAGCCCTTCCCAGTTCTTCCTGACCCACCTCTCCGAGCCCAGGTACACCCAGAACATTTTAAGACGCCACTGCAAAACCCCTGGAAGCAGAGGGGGGGCCCTATCCCTCCATGCCCCACATAAGAGCTTTGCTCTTGCCCTAGTTCACCTTAGCTGACAAAGATCCCTCGTTTACCTTCAGACTATTCTCTAGTGCCTGCATATCCTGCCCATCCCTGCACATCACAGAAACGTCATCAGCATACGCCTACATTGCTATGCCTGTCAACACAACCATGCCTGTCCAGCATATTCCCTGCAGTCTCCTGCGTATCAGCCCCAAAAAAGGCTCAATGGCTAGTGTATAACTGCCCCGATAGAGGGCATCCTTGTCTAATGCACCGCCTCACCCAGACTGGCCTACTGAGCCCTCCTCCCACCTTGACCATACATGATGCTCCAGCATACAACATCACACAGGCCAAAAACTTTCCCCATCCCAAACATCACACTAAACAGATACTCATGACCCACTTCATAAAATGCCTTCTCTTGATCTAGAGAAACCAGTCCAAAGTTCAAATTAGAACCTCTCGACAAGTCCAACATGTCCCTGATTAATAACAAGTTGTCTACGATTGAGCATCCCGTTACACAATATGTCTGGCCCTTGTGTACCATAAAGCCCAGTCCAATTATTCCCCAGATTTTATTTATAAAAATACACGGAGTCCATCGACCCCTGGTGCATGGCCGGGGAACATCTGGGTTACGGCCTCTGCCAGTTCATAGGACAACAGAGGACTGTCCATTTCATTCCTCTGTGCCAGCGAGAGCTTAGGGATTTCTGCAATCAAACCTGAGCACACATAGGATCACACAGTTCTGCCCTATACAACTCAGTATAAAACTCCACAGTCCACGCCCGCATCTCCCCATCACAGAGGTCATCCGCCCATCAGACAGCCGTAGGAGGAGGAGCTGGGAGCATCCATCTCCTTGAACATGGAGAACCTAGCTCTTACAAGTGCTCCCTTTGCTTTAATCTGGGAAAAACTGTCCATGTCCCTACGTAATTCAGATAAATTAACCTGGAGGCCTACATTGCTCCACCATCTCTACTTCCATCTAACTAAAACTACGCTTGAGTTCCCCAATACTCTCCTAGCCTCTGAGGATGAGAGAGCTGTATGCTATCGACAGAAAAGGCGATTTTGGACTTTCCCCACATCCCACCATTGACTCAGACTCATACTCCTCTCTTTGCTGCCCCCACCTTTCCCCAAAAATCTGGTAACCTGAGCAAAAGGTGGCATCTTTACATTAAACTTCCAAAAGGATGCATGCCAAGGCCCTGGTGAAATAGACAGTCGAGCCATGGTTATGTGGTGATCCAAAACATTTCCCCAACAGCCTATTGCTCTGATTCCTGGACAAGTAAAAACGTTGAAGTCTGGCTGCACTCACCCTTTGCCCCAAAGACCTTCACCCATGTATACTGTCTTGTGTCGGGATGTCTAGTTCTCCAAACATCCACTAGGTCGAACTGATTAATGATGTCCCTTAACACTCCCACTGACCCTGAATGAGGCTCCTCCCCACTTCTGCCTTTCGTAAAATCCATTGTACAGTTCCAGTCCCTGCCGACCACCAGCGTCTCATCAGGCGCTACCTCTGAGAGTTCCTGTCTAAGACACCCAAATAGAACCCCCTCTCTCCCTGTGTTTGTCTCACACACATTTATGAAGACACAACCCATGTTGTTAATTTCTGCTTTTGCTACAAGCAGCCTACCCATACACACCTCATTTGAGGAGCACATTTGTACAGACAGATCCAGTAACAAAAAAAAGATTGCCAGCCCTACACTAAAATTTGTCCCATGGATCAACACACTTGTCCCTGTCCACCAAAGCCCTCAATCGACTTCATTTGCCACATCACTATGCGGCTCCTGCAGAAACAACACCTGTACTTTGTTTTGTTTGACATATTAATCCAACACAATCCTCTTTCCCACATCTCCGTCGCCATTTATATTAAGCGAGCCTATCCAAATAGTCTCCATAAGTGGTAGAAAAGCCAGCAAAGAAAGAGACCAATAACAAATCTCAAAAAAGCCACAGTGCCAGAAAAAAACTATTAATCTAAACCGTGTCTGAAGGTAGACCTTTACGCACGGTTGTGACTCACTTCCTCAACCTAAACCGTTTCCTGGGTGAGAGGACACCATGCCCCTCATTTTCATAGCATGTTGTACTGATCTTATAAACTTTCTCAGATCGGGAAAAAAAAGCTTCGATATCTACTTTTTTCTCCTTGGTCTCATTCAGGAACCTTGTCAGTTCCCTCACTGTGTACGTTGATCCCTCTGCTTGACTGGCTGTCAGCTCCGGAACCATTGAGGAGGAGTCTGAAAAAAAGGCCTCATCATCCTCTTCCTCAGACTCACCTTCCTCTTTGGACAGGGTCTCCTCCACAGCACCAGGCAAAGGTTCCTTGGTGCCTTTGACCACCCCAGTCTCTTCCCTCCCACCTCCTTTCTTCTCCTTCTTTTTCCTCTTGACACCCTCCTCCTCCCCTCCTAGTCTCTTACACTTCCCCACTATACTCTCCTCCTCCCCTAGCATAACATGACTAGACCCAGCCTCAGCTACACCACCATCTATAGCCTGACTAGGCCCAGCCTCAACTACAGCATCATCTTGAGCCTGACAAAGGCCCGGCCTAAGCTAGCAAGAAAACCGCCTCTCAACTACCAAACACTCCCAGCATGCACTGTGAGAGAGTTTACTATTAAGAAGTTCCACTCTGTCAAGAAAAATGAATTAACCTGCTCCAATACTGCCCTGTCAATGTGGATTGGGGCTTGCTTTCATCTCTTTCTCTTGTAGTCCACGATCAGCTCCTACAGACAACTCCACCAACACCCAGCACCAGGTACAACATTGCAGCAACAACACTTAAATACGATAATCTGGTGGGATGTGAGATAAAATTAACAGTAGAGTTCCGGACAGGACAGAAGTTAGGTTTTGTAGAATATTGGGAGATCAGGACATTACAGAAAAAACTGTAAAAACAAATCTAACTTATGTGAATACATTATGAACATCATTTTTGTAAGGGTTGGTAGACACTATCAGGTCAAATACTCTGGTCAACTGTAGAACCCATAAGATCCTACAGCTGTCCGCAGTGGCATATCAGAGTATTCAGAAGGCACAGCATCAGAGTATTCACATGATGTCTGACAGAGTGAGGAGTGGAGAACTGGTGTTGCAGTGAAAGGCGAGAGGTCCAGATTGGGGGACATGTATTTGATTGACATCTGCTTTCTTTTGATCAGCCAAGAAAGGAACGGGATCTGGCAGACGTAGCGTGTGTGTGTGTGTGTGCACGTGCTTGTGTGTATCCATATGGATGCATGCATGTTCAGTACCAGTCAAAAGTTGACACGACTACTCATTCAAGGGTTTTTCTTTATTTGACAATTTTTTACATTGTAGAATAATAGTGAAGACATCCAGACTATGAAATAACACATATGGAGTCATGAACTAAGCAAAGTGTTAAACAATATTTGTTTATTTTAGATTCTTCAAAGTATCCACCCTTTTTCTTGATGACAGCTTTGCACACTTTGCATTCTCTCAACCAGCTTCACCTGGAATGCTTTTCCAACAGTCTTGAAGGAGTTCCCACATACGCGGAGAACTTGTTGGCTGCTTTTCCTTCACTCTGCGGTCCAACTCATCCCAAACCATTTTGGGAGGTTCAGTAATTGTGGAGGCCTAGTCATCTGATGCAGCACCCCATTACTCTCCTTCTTGGTCAATTAGCCCTTACACAGCCTGGAGGTGTGTTGGTTCATTGTCCTGTTGAAAAACAAATGCTAGTCCCACTAAGCCCAAACCTGATGGGATGGCGTATCACTGCAGAATACTGAGGTAGCCATGCTGGTTAAGTGTGCCTGGAATTCTAAATAAATCAGACAGTGTCACCAGCAAAGCACCCCCACGAAATTACACCTCTTCCTCCAAGCTTCATGGTGGGAAACACACATGCAGAGATCATCCATTCACCTACTCTGCGTCTCACATAGACACGATGGTAGGAACCAAAAATCTCAAATTTGGACTCATCAGACCAAAGGACAGATTTCCACTGGTCTAATGTCCATTGCTCGTGTTTCTTGGCCCAAGCAAGTCTCTTCTTATTATTGGTGTCCTTTAGTAGTGGTTTCTTTGCAGTAATTCGAACATGAAGACCTGATTCACGCAGTCTCTTCTGAACAGTTGATGTTGAGATGAGTCTGTTACTTGATCTCTTAAGCATTTATTTGGACTACAATTTCTGAGGCTGGTAACTCCAACGAACTTATCCTCTGCAGCAGAGGTAACTCTGGGTCTTCCTTTACTGTGGCGGTCCTCATGAGAGCCAGTTTCATCATAGCGCTTGATGGTTTTTGCAACTGCACTTGAAGAAACTTCCAAAGTTCTTGAAATTTTACAGATTGCTTGACCTTTATGTCTTAAAGTAATGATGGACTGTTGTTTGTCTTTGCTTATTTGAGCTGTTCTTGCCAGAATATGGACTTGGTCTTGTTGGTGCAACTCAATGCATCGTAGTACACATGTCAATCAAGAGGTCTGCCTGGGCAATCCCAACAGATCTTATATATGGCTATACACAGACAAGTTATATTTGCATGATTTAGCATAATTAATCATCGGCCATTGTGTTTCATCCATGTGACCAACCCATACTGTTTCATAACATATGACAGACCAATACCTCACGCTTCTTCTCTCTAAGCTGAGACCTTGAAACTGAGATATCTTTCGTTTCTCAAAACAACGTCCGGGCATATTGCAAAATTGCAGCTACTGATAGTGAAGATTTGTTGAGTCAGCTTTCATGAACACAGAAATTGGTTTATAGAACAGCACATGAGTAGAACACAGAAATTAGTTATGAGAAAAAAAGCACAGACATGAACATTTTCATTACATTCCATTCTCTTATCACGTGTGATAATAATCATTACATTTTAATGTAAGCATTTAGCTTCCATATCAAAATATTCTATAGGGAAATTAACAACAACATGAAAACCCTTCATTCTGGGTTGTACAATCCACTTAGTATGGTAATACTATAATCATAATAAAGAGACTTATATTAATGGGAGTATCAAAAATGCACACACATAAACAAGGGATCTGTTGACCATTGTTTCCATATCTCTTACCACAAACGGGTTCCATTGACCAATGTTTTTCACTGACTGTCCCTGGGACGTCAACCTAGTCAAAATATAAAACGCAGTTGTGTAAGGTCACAAGAGAAGTGCTTACTTTAGAAGGAGCCCAATTTTAGCATTACGGGACACCGTATCATCTGATATGCCTGAAGTATAAATGTGTCTGAAGTATAATTCTGTATATGAATGGGTTTATTTAGACTTCTTGCCATGTAACGATCGTCTTCGGGAGAAAGAGAGGAGGACCAAAGCGCAGCGTGGTAAGTGTTCATAATTTTAATCAAAGAAAGTGCTGAACACTGAATCAATACAAAAATATCAAAATGAACGAACAAAACGAAACAGTCCTGTCTGGTGACATACACACGTAACACAAAGACAGAAAATAACCACCCACAAAACACAAAGGAAAACAGGCTACCTAAATATGGTTCTCAATCAGGGACAACGATAGACAGCTGCCAAACACAAATAGAAAATATAGAAAAACTAACATAGACTGCCCACCCCAACTCACACCCTGACCATACTAAAGAAAGACAAAACAAAGGAATAAAGGTCAGAACGTGACATGCCCAAGATGCAGTAAACTCGATTAATGATTAAGAATGTTTAGCACTGATTAAAATGTAGCATAGTGAAAACTAAGTACTAAGAATTATCAAAAGATAATTACATTTGTTATTCTAATTGGCTTATTTTTGATTTAACCGTTTTTTCCGGAGACGTGTATCACGATGTGTCCAAAGGCCCCTTGCCCCTTTGGTAAATATGATATTCGATTTTATTCACATGCCTGCCTGTAAAAGGAAAAGGAGATGTTGGTAATGACAGATACTCCAATTTTGTTTTGTTTTCCCCACCTCAAGTGATATGTGTATTGCTATTGTTTTCTTTGTTTTCTTTATTTCTTTGTTTTTGTCTTGCTTCAATAACAAATCTCGGCAGATTGGGTCTGCTGGATGGTTGGGCCTAAAGATTAGCCCTCTGACTCCCTGATCTGTGACTCCGTAGTGAGATCTCTAAGATAATAGGGGAGTGTAAGACAATTTGGGGGGAGGAATGGTTTCAACTGTGTGTTGTTCTTCTGAACTAAACTGTTGTTCTGTTCTGTCCTCTCTCTAGGCTATGGCGAATGTGTTCACAGATGGTATCTAGATGCATGGAAGATAAGTCGGCCGAAAACAGTGTGAACCTCAACACCCCCTCTAACCGGCCGAAAATGCAAAAAATGGCGGTTCAGTATGGTCCTTCACCACTTCTACCATGAGACCTGAGTCCGAGCCAGCAACCTGGAAACAGCAACCAGTCGAAGCTATCAACTGCCTTTTCTCTCATGCTTTTTCTCTCAGGAGTGCGACATTGGTCCATGTGGAGTGAGCATGGAGAGACATCCAGTCCAAACTACTCTCATGCTGCTGGTGTACTGGTTGGGAAAATGGACAAAGGCATAATGGACTGTAATGGGAGAGACATTATCAAGGGCCATCCACTTTGAACATGTGCCATTAAAAGGACAAACTGAAACACTATCTGAAGAAGAACATGAAGCGTGAAGAAACGCCAGGAAAGGAAGGATAAGTGCCGGGGACGGGGGTACATGGGACAGGAGGGTTGTGGACAAACGTGCCCGTAATTGATTGAGGCTTTTTAAAAATTGTTTATTTGGGGTATCAGGTTGATTGTGGAGGTCTACACATTGCGTAATGTATTGTAATTTAGACTGAGAATAGACATAATTTGTCATTTGTGAAACTGTTATAACATGTGTTCTCTCTCTCTTTCCTGTGAAATGTTATTAACAAGCTGTAAGGTGATCTGTGCCACTCTGGATGATAAGACTTCAGCAGCAATCATGTGTTCTGCTCCTCCAGAGGATGGTGAAACTTCCAACTCTGAATGAGCCCCCATTTTCCCCCTGTAGATACAGACAATGAGTAATGATTTTAGGTTGTTTTCTTTTAACAAGTTGAGGGTAAGGTCATCTAAACTCTTAACCTGTTTACATTATGTGGAACACTGAGCTGATGAGCAAGCACCAACTTTTTGAAGGTCTTAGCAGAATTGTTAATCTTTTTGACCTGTTGCATTGAAATACAATTATGTACAAACTACCCCACATTTCCCCACTGTGTCACACAGGCTGTTTGAGTTCAGTGTGTACTGGCGGCTTTCTATTGTTCCACAGGAAGGTTCTCTAACCAAAACAACAGATAAACAAAAGAGCAGTGGATCAGGCCTTGAAGAGTGAGCAGCCTCTAATTTAGTATCATTCTCAATCCCTCTCTCAATCCTTACTCCTTCAAATTATGAAAATATTGCATTATTGGATTGCTGTCTGAAAGCCAATTACCATTCACTCTGTTACTTTCACAAGTCTCCATAATCTGTTTCCTTCAACTAAAACCCTTCTACTCTTTCCAGTAGAAAAAAACATTCTCAATCACTACTCCTAATACACACTGATCACTCTAAAACAATGTTTTGCTTTCCCCCTATTGCAATGTTTAAAACAAAACAAACATGATAACTTTATCCACATTGGAAGGCATTGTTTTCATTTTAGTATACCTTCAAAAAGTTACTATATTTTTATTACCAATCTCTGTTGGATATTCACTTTCTGCTTCAATATTTATTAAAAGCATATTATCTTAAGATTCGTATGTAATGCTTGGGAGGGATCAATATGTTATCACGCCTGCTCCCGCTCTCCCTCTCTGGCGCTCGAGGGTGCCAGGCTGCCCTTCATTACACACACCTGTCACCATCATTATGCGCAGCAGCCCTCATTGGACTCACAAGGACTACTGACCTTTGTTGATTGCCCCGTCTATAACAGTCCGCTCCCCCCGTTTGTTCCCTGTGTCTGCATTAATGTCGTTATGTGTTCTTGTCCAGCCGCTGTCCTGTCCCACGTCCGTTGATAATTAAATGTTCATTCCCTGTACCTGTTTCTCCTCTCTACCAGCGGCGATCATTACATATGTATTAACTGGGTTGGCACTGTCTTAGTCCCCAGTAGATGTTGTGCTCCGTCCATAGTAAGTCTGGCACCTGAGACAACAGGGAAACAGATGCAGTCTCCATTTTGCCTACTCACGAATTGGTTTAGAACGTCATTTGGGATATCAACGAAATCTCCATCGGGAGTACAATAAATTGTGGCCTTTTAAGTTTAGTTAACAGAAAATTGTGTTCAACATTCATTTGTTATATTTAACTGGGTATGGACTCAAAATGCATTTCCAGGGTGCAGGAAATATTCTAAGCGATCGTTAGTTCTATTGGTTAAGGGTACGTCAAAACCCGTACAGTTCTTTAACTTTATCATGCAAATTATCCATAAAGGACCACTCTGAACAGAATACTTTTTACTCCACTTACATACATCTACATGTGGGTGTGCTAATTGTAAATTATAATTTTTCTATTCTTACTTCATCAGATCATAATAACCCGTTATACAAATATTATGTTACTTTATATCTAGTAACTTTCATATCTCCATAAATAATAACTTTATACATCAAAATCCACCTGTAGATCCAACGGCGATGTTGAACAGACCCCAAGATAACATTACAGATCGAAAAACTCAGCTCACAGAACTGGTTAGGGCATTCATTCACCTCCTTGACACGTGAGATAGTCCCTTGACAACTCTCATTCACTCTGTACAGTCAGCCTAATATCCACATTTCAATCAGCTTATCATCCAAATTCCAGTCAGCTTATATCACCCACATTTCAATCAATCAGCTTATTATCGAAATTTTAATCAGCTTAACACGTCCTTTCCACACTCACACAACCATACACAACTTTCACATTCACTTAGTACTATTCCCAAACACACTCGGTAATCTCCCTTATTACCCCATGTGCATCTTCAACAATCCTCTGTCATTACCTCCTATGCACCACATGTATCTTCACTATACATATAAAACAGCATGGCGTGCACTTTAGACATTTCTCTTATAAATGCCTACAGACAGCTGTCAGCGGGGCATGGTACCGTTACTTGCCCTCGCTCTAGTCTTCTCTCTAAGACTAGATTTAGCCTTCTTCCACGTCATATGTATCTTCAATGGTTTCTCTATAGTCTCTACAGTCGCCATAGCCTCGACAGTATACATGGTCCCTGAGCATCTGTAGTCCCTGAGCATCAATAGTCCCAATAGTATCCATAGTCCCTATAGTTATAGCATATATGGTCCCAACAGCATCTATAGTCCCTCAGCATCTACAGTCCCTCAGCATCATAGTATCAATAGTTTATATAATCATTAATGCTATGGTCTCTATAGGCTCTATAGTCTTGCCGCTTCCCATATACAGTATGTAAATAACACCCCGTATCCAAAAACACCTTGTGTTATTTTCTAGCCCAGTGGTACACTCCTTTATGTTTAATTTTATTGGTTATATAAATTTATAATTTAATTCAAACTTTTTTTAAATATATAGATTGATTCAAATGTACTTACTGAAATCAGTTGCCGTCCCTCAATTGTTCTCAGATGATGTGTCTCCTGGAGAGGTTCCAGCCAACTCAATGCACCATAGTACACATGTCAATCAGTACTGCCAAATTGCAGCTACTGATAGTGAAGATTTGTTCAGTCAGCCACTTGCATGAACACAGAAATTGGTTTATAGAACAGCACATCGATAGAACTGTAACGCTCAGGGTGTCGTGGGTGTGGAGTCAGACGCAGGAAACAGATGCAATACTGTGCTCTTTAATGCACTAATGCAACACTGGGTGCTCAAAACCAAAATGTCCCAATCACGGGGGACGAAAATAGTACAGCAGAATACACGACCAGGAACAAACACGTTCCTCTACTACCTAACCGAAGGTCACAATAATTAATCCCGCACAAAGAAACAGGCGGGCCGGCTGTCTAATAAAGTCCAACTAATGATTCACTAACAGGTGCTAACAATAAACATACAAGGAGGGGGAGGAAAGACAATCAGTGGCAGCTAATAGGCCGGCGACGACGACCGCCGAGTGCTACCCGACCGGGAAGGGGAGCCACTCTCGGTCGGACTCGTGACAGTACCCCCCCCCCTCGAGACCGGCACCGGTCTCGAGGTCGCCCCGGAGGACGAGGTGCAGGGCGATCCGGATGGAGGCGATGGAAATCGCTCAACATTGATAGATCCAAGATGTCCCCCACCGGTACCCAGCACCTCCTCCGGACCGTACCCCTCCCAGTCCACGAGGTACTGCAGGCCCCTCACCCGGCGTCTTGAGTCCAGAATGGCCCAGATCGTATACGCCGGGGACCCCTCGATGTCCAGAGGGGGGGGGGGGAGGGACCTCCGGCACCTCACTGTCCTGCAGGGGACCAGCTACCACCGGCCTGAGGAGAGACACATGAAACGAGGGGTTAATACGATAATAGGAAGGGAGTTGTAATCGATAACACACCTCGTTTTTCTCCTCAGGACATTAAAGGGCCCTACACACTGTGGACCCAGCTTCCAACAGGGCAAGCGGAGGGGCAGGTTTCGGGTTGAGAGCCAGACCCTGTCCCCCGGTACAAATACGGGGGCCTCACTACGGTGGCGGTCAGCACTCCTCTTCTGCCATCCACTCGCTTGTTTGAGAGATTCCTGGACGGCCCTCCAGGTCTCATTGGAGCGCTGTACCCATTCCTCCACCGCTGGAGCTTCGGTCTGGCTCAGATGCCATGGTGCCAGGACCGGCTGGTACCCCAACACACACTGAAAAGGGGACACGTTAGTAGAGGAGTGGCGTAGTGAGTTCTGGGCCATATCAGCCCAGGGAATGTATTGTGCCCACTCCCCTGGCCGATCCTGGCAATACGATCGCAGAAACCTACCTACCTCCTGGTTCACTCTCTCCACCTGTCCATTATTCTCGGGGTGATAACCAGAGGTCAGGCTGACAGAGACCCCCAAACGTTCCATGAATGCCCTCCATACTCGGGACGTGAATTGGGGGCCCCGATCAGAAACGATGTCCTCCGGCACCCCGTACGGCCGAAAGACGTGGGTGAATAATGCCTACGCAGTCAGTAGGGCTGTACGGATACCCGGCCAACGGGAGGAGACGGCAGGACTTAGAGAACCGATCCACAATCACCAGAACCGTGGTGTTTTCCTGAGATGGGGGAAGATCGGTCAGGAAATCTACGGATAGATGTGACCATGGCCGTTGTGGAACGGGGAGGGGTTGTAACTTCCCTCTAGGAAGGTGCCTAGGAGCCTTACTCTGGACACACACCGAACAGGAGGAGACATAAACCTTAACGTCCCTAGCCAAGGTAGGCCACCAATACCTCGCCCGAAGGCTCCCCACTGTCCTCGTCACCCCAGGGTGACCCGAGGAGGGTAGGACGTGAGCCCACCGAATCAGTTGGTCCCGAACACCAAGAGGCACGTACTTTCGCCCCGCCGGACACTGAGGAGGCGCGGGTTCCGCCCGTAACGCCCGCTCAATGTCCGAGTCCACCTCCATACCACTGGTGCTACCAGCCTTGAGGCGGGAAGGATGGCAGTAGGTTCGGTGGACCTATCCTCCGTGTCGTAAAGGCTGGACAGTACGTCAGCCTTTACGTTCTGGGAGCCCGGTCTATAAGACGATGTAAACCGGAACCGGGTAAAGAACATGGCCCACCTTGCCTGATGTGGGTTCAGTCTCCTAGCTGCCCGAATATACTCCAGATTCTGGTGGTCGGTCCAGATGAGAAAGGGGTGCTTAGTCCCCTCAAGCCAGTGTCTCCACACCTTCAGAGCTTTGACCACCGCTAGCAACTCCCGGTCCCCCACATCATAGTTACGCTCCACTGGGCTGAGCTTCCTTGAGAAGAAAGCGCAAGGGCGGAGTTTTGGTGGCATACCCGAGCACTGTGATAGCACGGCACCCACCCCAGCCTCGGAGGCGTCCACCTCCACTATGAATGCTAGAGAGGGGTCCGGATGCGCCAACACGGGTGCATCCGTGAACAGCGCCTTCAACCTGTTGAAAGCTCCGTCCGCCTCCGCTGACCACTGTAACCGCACAAGGCCCCCCTTCAGCAGTGAGGTAATGGGAGCCGCTACCTGGCCAAAACCCCTGATAAACCTCCGGTAGTAGTTGGCAAAACCCAAAAACTGCTGCACCTCTTTTACCGTGGTCGGAGTCAGCCAATTACGCACGGCCCTAATGTGGTCACCCTCCATCACCACCCCCGAGGTGGAAATGCGATAACCCAGGAAGGAGACGGCTCGTTTAGAGAACACGCATTTCTCAGCCTTTAGGTAAAGGTCATGCTCCAGCAGTCTACCAAGCACCTAGCGTACCAGAGACACATGCACGGTGTGAGTGGCCGAGTAGTTCAGAATGTCCTCGATATAAACAACCACTCCCTGCCCACACAGGTCCCTGAGAATCTCGTCTACAAAGGATTGAAAAACGGCTGGAGCATTCTTTAACCCATACGGCATGACGAGGTACTCATTGTGGCCCGATGTGGTACTAAATGCGGTTTTCCACTCGTCTCCCTTCCGAATACCCACCAGACTATACACGCTCCTGAGATCCAGTTTTTTGAAGAACTGCGCTCCGTGAAATGATTCCACCGACATAGCGATGAGAGGTAGTGGGTAACTATACCCCACTGTGATGGCATTTAGACCTCTATAATCAATACACGGACGCAAACCTCCCTCCTTTTTCTTCACAAAAAAGAAACTCGAGGAGACGGGTGAGATGGAGGGCCGAATGTACCTCTGTCCCAGCGACTCCGTGACATATGTCTCCATCGCCAACGTCTCCTCCTGGGACAATGGGTACACATGACTCTTGGGAAGCGTAGCGTTTACTTGGAGATCTATCGTACAATCCCTTCTCGGTCGATAAGGTGGTAATTTAGTCGCTTTCACTTTACTGAAAGCGATTGTCAAATCAGCATACTCGGGGTGAATGCACACCGTGGAACCCTGGTCTGGACTTTCCACCGACGTGGAAAACTCCCAAACACCTTCCAGAACACTCCTCTGACCACCCCTGGAGAACCCCCTGTCTCCGCAGAATTTTAGGATTGTGCCGGGCCAGCCAGGGAATCCCTAGCACCACTGGAAACGCAGGTTAATCAATAATATAAAGACTGATACGCTCCCTATGATTCCCCTGCGTCACCATGTCCAGTGGGACCGTGGTCTCCCTGACCCTAATGGCCGGCTATCTAGGGAGTGCACGGGAAAAGGAGAATCTATCGGCACCAGCGGAACCCCTAAATTAAGGGCGAGTCCGCGATCCATAAAGTTCCCAGCTGCGCCTGAATCGACTAGCGCCCTATGCTGGGAAGAGGGAAAAAAGTGAAGGAAAAAAGTTAAGACAAACATGTGGCCAACAGGGAGTTCTGGGTGAGTTTGATGCTGACTCACCTGGGGTGATCGAGAAGCGTTCCGCCTGCCATCTCTACTCCCAGACGGACCTCCTCCGGTACCCCTCGGCATGGCCCCTCCCAACTCCATCGGAATGGAAGCGGAGGGGCTGGGTGGTGGAACACACAGGACCCTCTCCGAACGCCTGCGGGCAGCCAGTAGATTGTCCAATCGGATGGACATATCGATCAGCTCATCCAGGGAAAGAGCGGTGTCCCGACACGCTATCTCCCTACGGACGTCCTCCCAGAGACTACACCTGTAGTGGTCAATAAGGGCCCTGTCGTTCCACCCAGATGCTGCTGCCAAGGTCCGGAACTCCAGCGCGTAATCCTGGGCGCTCCTCTTCTCCTGCCTGAGATGAAATAGTCGTTCTCCCGCCGCTCGGCCCTCTGGAGGGTGATCAAACACGGCACGGAAGCGGTGCTCCTTCGCTGAGTCTGGGCCATTCCAGACTGCGTTCGCCCACTCCAGAGCACGACCCGTGAGGCAGGAGATGAGGACACTCACCCTCTCCGCTCCCGAGGGAGTGGGTCTGACGGTGACCCGGTATAGCTCCGTCAACCCGCCGCCGCTCCATCATAAGCCTTCGGGAGCGTCAGATGGAGGGTGTTGGAGTCGGGAGATGGGGAGTCCGGAGCCGGGGGTGCCGAAGGTGGAGAGAGGAGACCACTCCTCTCCCATCGGTCCATTCTCTCCATCATTTGATCCATCGCCGATCCGATCCGATGGAGGACGGTGGTATGGTGGAGAACCCGTTCCTCCATCGATAGGAGAGGGTTGGCTGCTGCTCCTGCTGACTCCATTCAATATGGTGCGGGATTCTGTAACGCTCCGGGTGTCGTGGGTGTGGAGTCAGACGCAGGAAACAGAGAGTGCAATGCTGTGCTCTTTAATGCACTAACGCAACACTGGGTGCTCAAAACCGAAATGCCTCAAACACGGGGGACTCGTGACAAGAACACAGAAATGAGTTAGAAGAAAAGCACGTAGAAACATTTCCGTCACAGTCTTTTACCAAATTGGTCTATCTTCTGTATACCACTTCTACCTTGTCACAACACAACTGATTGGCTCAAACGCATAAGAAAGAAATGACACAAATGTACTTTTAACAAGGCACACCTGTTAGTTCAAATGCATTCCAGGTGACTACTATATGAAGCTGGTTTTGGTTACTACTTGATTCCATATGTGTTATTTCATAGTTTTGATGTCGTCACCATTATTCTGCAATGTAGAAAATAGTACAAATAAAGTAAAACCCTTGAATGAGTAGGTGTCTAAACTTTTGACTGGTACTTTTTGTGTCGATGAAATTAACAACATTATTTGGATCAGATGAAGTCAGTGTAAAAGTCATTGATTCTCACACAGTGGTTAATTCATGAATGAGTCTCTGGCCTGAGAATAATCTAAATTAAACCGTGATTTCTGCTACAAGAATAACAATACATTATTTATCATGAGAATGTATTATGCATGCAGGTTCATTAATGAAATGGCTGAAATAATGTGTGTCTGCTCCAATGCCTCAACTATGAAAAGAAAATAGACTAAATTCTGCTTATTTTCTTCCTAACGACCTAAACAACCAATGCAATGATGTAAATCAACCAAGCTTGAATAAAGCTAACATGGGAACATAGAGTATAGCAAATATCAGGAACATCTTCCTAGTATTGAGTTACACCCCCCCCCCCCATCGGGGCATGGTCTATATAAAGGTGTGGAAATCTTTCTACAGGGATGCTGGCCCATGTTGACACCAATGTTTCCCACAGTGAAGTTGACTGGATGTCCTTTGGACCATTCTTCATACAGAAGGAAAACTGTTGAGCGTAAAAAACCCAGCAGCGTTGCTGTTCTTGACACCAGCCGGTACACCTGGCACCTACTACCATACCCCGTTCAAAGGCACTTAAATATTTTGTCTTGCCCATTCACCCTCTGAACAGCACACATGCACAATTCATGTCTCAAGACTTAAAAATCTTTCTTTAACCTGTCTCCTCCCCTACATCTACACTGAGTGAAGTGTATTTAACAAGTGACATAAATAAGGGATCATAGCTTTCACCTGGATTCAGCTGGTCAGTCTGTCATGGAAAGAGCAGAGGTTCTTAATGTTTGTATACTCAGTGTAAGATTTTGCTAGTGAGAAGTTCCGACAACAAACAAGCTTAGATCACAAAGTGGTTTATCATAACTCAGTGTACACTGTCTTTGAGACAGGCAGCATCTTATTATTTCAACAATGAACCCAGGGGAGCGAGTTCCTCCAACCCTCCAGATAAATAGAAGGTTTCTGGCAGAGAGCATAGCGGGTGTAATGGTGTGTCTGCTGCTGAGGTCTCTAACAGGCAGACCCGTGGCCTCTCAACAGTCTCTTTATGAAACCAAACAGACACTATCAGATGTCTCACCACACTCGACCTCTCCCGGGATTCGATCGTTAATGACATTTCCTTTGACACACACTAATTAAGGAGGATATCACATTTACTGAAGCTTCGATTCAGAAAGTGATGTAGTGTTGTATCAGTGATTCTGTTTAATGAGTTGGAGAATACTGGCAATATCCAATGCTAAAAAAAGATGCCAAATGTGGAGAAACGAGAGATTTATTTGTTGTTCCTTGGTGGACTGGTTTAAGGAATGCTTAGTGTGACAATCTCTGCCCACAAAAAGCATGCTACATCACTCTCTCTCGGTCAGTCTTGCTTCATCTTTCCACTTTCAATCCATTTTGTCATCATTTGTAAGGCCAACATTTTTTACACTTCAAAATCCTGTAGTACATGAGAGTGCCAGTACATGAAAGTACTAGATAATTATTTAACTGCTTTGAAATAAACAGTATAGCCCAATATAACAAACATTTTTACGAAACAAAATCAAATAAACCAAATAAAAATGTCTCCATTTCAACAGCTAAACAATGAGTGTGGATGTCTGGAGAAAAACAATGCCCCCAAAACAGCAATAATTTTCTTGGCAATATCAAATGTTTTCTAATATCAATTACAATGGGAGCTTTGGGACTGTGGGAGAAGCAACAATTCCATAAGAGGGAAGTCATCTTTTGCATTTTTTTTGTTGAATTTAGTTTGTTTTCCAGCATGTAAAAAGAGTAAGAGGTGGAGAAATTACTATAGAAGCTCAGTGGAGAGGTGAAGGGTTATATGTTGTTTTACCTAGACATACACTATCGGTAAAAAGTTTCAGAACACCTACTCATTCAAGGGTTTTTCTTTATTTTTACTAGTGAAGACATCACAACTACGAAATAACACATTGGGAATCATGTAGTAACCCAAAAAAGTTAAACAAATCAAAATATTTTATATTTGAGATTCTTCAAATTGCCACCCTTTGCCTTGATGACAGCTTTGCACACTCTTGGCATTCTCTCAACCAACTTCATGAGGTAGTCACCTGGAAATAATTTCAATTCACAGGTGTGCCTTAAAAGTGAATTTGTGGAATTTCTTTCCTTAATGCGTTTGAGCCATTCAGTTGTGATGTGACAAGATAGGGGGGTATACAGAAGATAGCCCTATTTGGTAAAAGACCAAGTCCATATTATGACAAGAACAGCTCAAATTAGCAAAGAGAAATGCCAGTCCATCATTACTTTAAGACATGGTCAGTCAATACGAAACAGTTCAAGATCTTTGAAAGTTTCTTCAAGTGCAGTCGCAAAAACCATCAACCACTGTGATGAAACTGGCTCTCATGAGCACCGCCACAGGAAAGTGTGACGACCCTCCCACTCTGCTGAATTCTTTCTCTTTGCTCGTTTTCCTTAATAGGATGTCGGTGGGCGGCGCCGGGAGGGTCGTCAGCGAAACGGGACACACCTGTCCCGGGATAAATACACCTCTTCCCCATTCATTGGGGAGACTCTCTCCATGCAGACACAAATTTTGATTGTGGCAATTTTGTGGCAGTTTTTGTTTGTTTGCGTTGGCACTTTTCAACACCCCACATTTATGCACGCCACCACTCACTTACACTACTGACTACACACAAACCATTGTTAATTGTATTTAGTTGACTTTAGATAATAAATATATTTTGTTATTCCTTATCTCCTCCACATTGTCTCCCTTTTTGATACGAACTTTGAGCCGGTTCGTGACATAAGGAAGACCCAGAGTTACCTCCACTGCAGAGGATAAGTTCATTAGAGATACCAGCCTCATAAATTGCAGCCCAAATAAATGTTTCACGGAGTTCAAGTAACAGACACATATCAACATCAATTGTTCAGAGGAGACTGTGTGAATCGGGCCTTCATGGTCAAATTGCTGCAAAGAAACCACTACTAAAGGACGCCAATAAGAAGAGACTTGCTTGGGCCAAGAAACACAAGCAATAACAGACCTGTGGAATGTGTTGTTTCATAGTTTTGATGTCTTCTATTATTTTACAATGTAGATAATAGTCAAATTAAAGAAAAACCTTGAATGAGTAGGTGTTCTAAAACTTTTGAATGGTTATCAGGTATGAAGGTAAGACCCAGGTGCAGACCACGTCGAATAAACAATAGTTTAATGTTCCAACAGGGGCAGGCAAAAGACAGGTCAAGGCAGGCAGGGGTCAGAAAACCAGAGGTGGGGAAACAGTATCGGACCGCAGGCAGGCTCAGGTAGGGGTTGGTAATCCAGAGAGCGGCAAAGGTACAGGTCGGCAGGCAGGCTCAGGCAGGCTCAGGCAGAGGTCGGTAATCCAGAGGGCGGCAAAGGTACAGGTCGGCAGGCAGGCTCAGGCAGGCTCAGGTAGAGGTCAGTAATCCAGAGGGCGGCAAAGGTACAGGTCGGCAGGCAGGCTCAGGCAGGCTCAGGCAGAGGTCGTAATCCAGAGGGCGGCAAAGGTACAGGTCGGCAGGCAGGCTCAGGCAGGCTCAGGCAGAGGTCGGTAATCCAGAGGGCGGCAAAGGTACAGGTCGGCAGGCAGGCTCAGGCAGGCTCAGGCAGAGGTCGGTAATCCAGAGGGCGGCAAAGGTACAGGTCGGCAGGCAGGCTCAGGCAGGCTCAGGCAGAGGTCGGTAATCCAGAGGGCGGCAAAGGTACAGGTCGGCGGCAAAGGTACAGGTCGGCAGGCAGGCTCAGGCAGGCTCAGGCAGAGTGCGAGAAAGCGAGACTGGAAAAAGCAAGCGCTGACACAAACTGCTGGTCGATATGGAGAAACAAGACAAACTGGAAACCGACAAGCAGAGAACACAGGTCTAAATACACAAGGGATAATGGGGAAGATGGGTGACACCTGGAGGGGGGTGGAGACATATCACAAAGACAGGTGAAACAGATCAGGGTGTGACAATGGTAGTATATCTATAGGAAGTTTACACCCCCATGAAGAATGGAGCCCAACTGGGCACAAACCCACCGTCGCTGGACCAGACAGGACTGGCAAAAAGTGCACTTCAACGCCGAGTGGTGGTTTTGTCTCACCAGGGGTGATGATCGGATTCGCGTTTATCGTCGAAGCAATGAGCGTTATACCGAGGCCTGTACTCTGGAGAGGGATCAATTTGGAGGTGAAGGGTCCGTCATGGTCTGGGGCGGTGTGTCACAGCATGACCGGACTGAGCTTGTTGTCATTGTAGGCAATCTCAACACTGTGCGTTACAGGGAAGGCATCCTCTTCCCTCATGTGGTACCCTTCCTGCAGTCTCATCCTGACATGATCCTTGTAATTCATCAGCCATTCCTGAACCTGCAACAAAAAACATATGGGAAAAAAATATATATATATTGTCACTGATCCCCCCCCCCCCCCCCCCCCCCCGATACTGCTGCTCATTCCATTCACCTGCTCCGGAGGTCTACGTCACCGACCTTCTAGATGTCCCCTAACTGGATTCATTACCACCAACCCCAGACTGACTTGTCTTGTTACGCACACCTGGATCACATTCCCCCTGATTAGTATATATATATATATATATATTATATATATATATATATATATATATATATATATATATATATATATATATATATATATATATATATATATATATATATATATATATATATATATATATATATATGTGCCCTCTGTTCCCTCTTGTCCTTGTCAATTATTGTTACCATGTCCCTTGGCCGTGTGAGTACCTGTGCTATTGTATCGGCTTCCATGTGTTATTGTGCACTTGTTTTACAAGTCTCGTCCCATGTATAATTTAGAGGTTTACACCTCGCTCTTTTGTTTGGTTGGAGAAAATAAAACCCCATATTACGTATTCCTGTGCCTGTCTCCATTCTTTAAATGTGACAGAATAACCAACCCACTAAATGGAGACAGCAGGAACGACCGAGCTGTCGATCATCATAGATGCAGCCCAGCATCAAGAGGACTATCTCTCCAGACTCGGCAATGCCATAGACAGAGTGCTGGCAACCATCCTGCATTTGGAGGGGAATGTACAGTCCCTCCAGTCTCCAGCACCGGTTTCCGGCACCAGGCCCCACACCACTACCTGCCTCTGTCCCATCTGAGCCAGTCTGTGGAATACCCCTGTCCCTCCCGGAGCACTTTGACGGCGCGCCAGCAAGATACAAGGGATTCCTTCTGCAATGCGACCTGTACCTCGCTCGCTATGCAGAGGCTTTCTCCAAGAGAGACAGGGTTGCCACCGTCATCTCGACACTGACCGGACAGGCCCTGGACTGAGTGCTGCGGTCTGGAAAATGGGCGGACCCAAGGTTGAGTCCTATGAGGGCTTCACGCTCATTTTCCGCTATGTGTTTGATCATCCGGAGGAGGGTCGAGGGGAGGGTGAGCGCCAACTCAGACTACGCCAGGGAGCTAGGACCGCCACGGAGTTCGCTCTGGAGTTCCGAACCATCGTAGGGGACTGGGAACTCTTGGCGGTTAAGAGGACTCTGAAGGCAGGGCGGCACTGGCTGGAGGGGTCAAAACACCGGTCCAAACACCCTTTCGTGTGGACGGACCACCGCAACCTGGAGTACATCAGGGCAGCGAAGAGGCTAAACCCGAAACAGGTGTCATGCCCTCTTTGGGTACAGTTAGCCCCATTCCCCTCTCCCTGCCTCCTACAACTTGGCTGCTGTGGTCAGAGAAGTCGTAAAGTCCAGGAAGAGATTGTCTACTCATGGACACAGTATAGAGACAGAGTGAAGTTTCAACAAAGGAATTTCTTCCACCTCACAGAAATTGAGGTCAGAACAACATTTATGTTCCGGAGAAGGTATAAAAGATTGGTGAAGAATCCAGCTACGAACTGGTCCGTTTGTTACAAGTTTGTAAAACTCAAGGGAGACGGTGAGGCCACATTACCATAACGCTGTTTATATAATAGCCTCAGATAAGAGGTTTACATCTAATTGTTGTATAAGATGAATGAGTGAGGATGATACTGTTTGTAAAATTGTGTAATGTGATTTTGGACTGTTTAATTAAGGAAACTCCAATTCCCTTTTGAGTTGAACTAAATCAGAGGACCGCCCATGAGCCCAGGTAGGGTCGGACATCCTGGGACAGGCCCTTTTCTGCAACTCCTGAATAAAACCCAACTTTGAGAAATTCTCACTAGACCATGTTTCTCTCAATCATGAAAGGACAAAGGTTGCAGACCATTGCTGAATCTTTTAACCATACCACATGGTTAAACTCTTAGACTATCGATACCGACAGAATAAGAACAAGTCTTTGATATTAATTACTAGTCTGCAGCTATGAATTCGGTATCATTGAACGCGAAGAACGACCGAAACCGTCAAAACATCCATTCTACAACATGAATGAATGTCACTCTGAACAGTCCACTCTAACCACGACAGAGAGAGAGAGAGAGAGAAAGAGAGAGAGGATGAAAACTCTCCAACAGAAACGAACTTTTCAACAAAGATCCCGACGACACACTGAGCATAAATATATATAATAATTATGTCATGCAATAAAATGCTAATTAATTACTTAATAATCATACAATGTGATTTTCTGGATTTTTGTTTTAGATTCTGTCTCTCACAGTTGAAGTGTTCCTACGATAAAAATTACAGACCTCTACATGCTTTGTAAGTAGGAAAACCTGCAAAATCGGCACTGTATCAAATACTTGTTCTCCCCACTGTATATTGATTGCAATTGTTCCCGAATGAGTGAGCGTTCATGTGCAAAGGATTAGCGTTACAATTGTTATAATTATCAACTTTGTAGTGTCTCATCGCCGTTGACCCCCACTTCCCATTTTGTCCACCAATCCGCGATACCGGTTTATCCCACTAGGGAAACTCTTATCATTACCCTTATCATTTCCTTTTAACTATCTGTTTGTTTATGCATTTCTGTGAATTACTTAGTAAATAAATGATTTAAGGCAATTGATGTATGGATGACTCAACAATTCACGACGTTTGGAATGAGTCTAACGTCAGGTAAAGTAAATAATTAATTAATTTGAAGACTAATTGATCAGATATAAAATATCTGAAAAGTTATTAGGAAATTATAACTTTGTAATCTGAATATTTTCCTTGGTGCCCCGACTTCCTAGTTAATTACAGTTACATGATTAATCAGTTTGATCGTGTAATACTAATTACAGAGAATCTTTGATAAAAACTAAGTCTTCAATTTAATGATAGTAAAGACATGACACAGGCCAGTTGGGCTCTATTCTTCGCCAGGTTCCAATTCACGCTTTCTTTTAGGCCAGGCTCAAAGAACACGAAGGTGGACGCCCTGTCTTGCCTCTATGATGCAGAGGAGAGGGAGGGAGAGGAGACACCCATCAGCCCGTATCATCGCGGCAGTGGTGTGGGACATGGACGCCAAGACACGGCAGTATACCGAACCCATACCCTGTGTACCGAACCAGCACCTGCACAGTGCCCGGAGAACTGCCCACGGGTGTGAGGGAGCGCCTCCTTGCTTGTGTAGGGTCATCCTGGGACAGGTCGTACCATCGCCTGCGTGACAGATAAGTACTGGTAGCCCACCTTGGCGAGGGATGTCCGGGTTTATGTCTCTTCCTGCTCCATCTGTGCCCAGTCTAAGACACCCAGACACACCCAGACACCTCCCTTATAGAAAGCTCCTTCCCCTACCGGTTCCACAATGACCCTGGTCTCACCTCTCGGTGGACTTTGTCACTGACATTTCCCCCTCCCCGGGGAACGCCTCCTTCCTCTGCCTGGCTCACGTCGGCCATGCAATCCATGGAGGCTCTTTTTACGCATGTCTTCAGGCACTACGGGATCCCGAAGGACATTGTGTCAGATCGTGGCCCTCAGTTCACCCTACGCATATGGAAAGCATTCATGGAATGCCTGGGGGCCACGGTCAGTCTCACCTCCGAGTACCGCCCTCAAGCTAATGGCAGGTAGAGAGGGTCAATCAGGAAATGGGCAGGTTCCTGAGGTGTTAATGTCAGGAAGTGGACGGATTTCCGGGGAAGTGGACGGATTTTCTACTTTGGGCTGAGTACGCGCAGAATTTCATACGCCACTCCTCCACTAACCTCACATCTTTTCAGCGTTTGTTGGGGTATCAGCCGTCACAGGCACCTTGGCATCCGAGCCAGACCGAGGCCCCTGTAGTGGATGACTGGAACGCTGCGCACACTTGTCTTCAGCAGGCTGCGCAACTGCACAAGGAACAGACCAACCACAACAGCAGTGAGGCGCCTGTCTTCTCTCCAGGTGACCGGGTCTGGTTCTCCACCCGGAACCTGCCCCTCTGTCTGCCCTGCCTGCGGTTTGTGGGGCCGTTTTAAGTCCTAAGGAGATGTATTAATGAGGCAACGTATCGTTTGAAACTCCCTGCTGATTACCGCATTAACCCAACTTTTCATGTGTCTCTCCTCAGGCCAGTGGCGCCTGATCCCCTCGCTGAGGCTGGACCCAGTGACGCCCCGCCTCCTACTCTGGACATTAAGGGAGATCTGGCGTACTCTATCCGTGAAGGTCTGGATTCAAGGCGTCGGGTGGGGCGTCTCCAGTACCTCAATTTGGAGGGGTACGGACCAGAGGAGCGGTGCTGGGTTCTTGCAGTGGACATCCAGGATGCCTCGCTGAACAGGGATTTTCACCGTCAGCGCACTGCGTCCCTGTGGTCGTCCCCGAGGCCGGTGTCATCCCTCTGCTGGTGCAGCGCGTTGAGCGTTACTGACATGGATCCCCCGGCACTGCTGCTCCAGCTCTGGAGGTCTCTGTCACCGGTCTTCTAGGCATCACTGTACTGGATTCATTACCACCATCCCCGGACTGTCTTGTGTCATTACGCACAACTGGTTCCCACTCCCCCTGTATATATATATATATATATATATATATATATATATATATATATATATATATATATATATACATATATATATATACATACATATATATACATATATATATATACACATATATATGTATACATATTTATATATATACACATATATATACATATATATATGTATGTGTATATATATATATGTATGTGTATATATATATATATATATACATATATATATATATACATACATATATATACATATATATACATATACATACATATATATACATACATATATATACATATATATATATATATACATACATATATATACATATATATACATATACATACATATATATACATACATATATATATATATACATATATATATATATATATACATATATATATACACACACACACACACACACACACACACACACACACACACACACACACACACACACACACACACACACACACACACAGTTAGGGTCATAAGCAAATAGATGAACTGGGATATGACTAAAGATAGACAGGTATGTTATTTTTGTGGTAGCAAGAGCTTATGTATTTTTGATAACATTCATTTTAAAATGTTTTGTAGTGAGAATTCATTTATTTGGGGATATGAATACAGAGTATGTCCACATCACCATCAGACCATTTTATTGGTAAACTACATGGTAAAAGTTGTATTTTTTTCTGATCCAATACGTAATATTGTACGACATTAGATTTTAACCAGAGAGTTTAGAAAAGTATCTATATCTTCTATGAGCCTGTGGAGGGATCCAAGTTGTGGATTTAAAAGAAAACATGAATCATCAGCGTGCAATGACACTTTTTGTTTTTAAGTCCTGGATTTCTAGACCACTTGATACTATTGTTGGATCTGAATTTAGTGTCTTGTCTGTGTGTGTGTGTGTGTGTGTGTGTGTAAAACTTAATAAACAGAGTTAAAAAATATATTTTTTTTAAACAAAAAAAAACTTGTTTTTCAACCACCACCAATTTCCTGTTAACAAACTACAGTTTTGGGAAGTCGGTTAGGACATCTACTTCGTGCATGACACAAGTAATGTTTTCAACAATTGTTTACAGACAGATTATTTCACTGTATCACAATTCCAGTGGGTCAGAAGTTTACATACACTAAGTTGACTGGGTCTTTAAACAGCTTGGAAAATTCCAGAAAATTATGTCATGGCTTTAGAAGCTTCTGATAGGCTAATTGACATAATTTGTGTCATTGCTTGACATCATGGGACAATCTAAAGAAAATCAGTGAAGACTACAGAAAGAAAATTGTAGACCTCCGCAAGCCTGGTTCATCCTTGGGAGCATTTTCCAAACGCCTGAAGGTACCACGTTCATCTGTACAAATAATAGTACGCAAGTATAAACACCATGGGACCACACACCAATCATACCGCTCAGGAAAGAGACGTGCTCTGTCTCCTAGAGATGAATGTACTTTGGTGCGAAAAGTGCAAATCAATCCCAGAACAACAGCAAAGGACCTTGTGAAGATGCTGGAGGAAACAGGTACAAAAGTATCTATATCCACAGTTAAACGAGTCCTATATCAACATAACTTGAAAGGCAGCTCAGCAAGGAAGAAGCAACTGCTCCAAAACCTCCATAAAAAAGCCAGTCTACTGTTTGCAACTGCACATGGGGACAAAGATCGAGAAATGTCCTCTGGTCTGATGAAACAAAAATAGAACTGTTTGGCCATAATGACCATCGTTAAGTTTGGAGGAAAAAGGGGGAATTTTGCAAGCCGAAGAACACCATCCCTACCGTGAAGAACACGTGTGGCAGCATCATGTTGTGGGGATGCTTTACTGCAGGAGGGACTGGTGCACTTCACAAAATAGATGGCCGCATGAGGAATGAAAATTATGTGGATATATTGAAGCAACATCTCAAGACATCAGTTAGTTAAAGCTTGGTCTAAAATGGGTCTTCCAAATGGACAATGACCCCCAACATACTTCCAAAGTTGTGGCAAAATGGCTTAAGGACAACAAAGTCAAGGTATTGGAGTGGCCATCACAAAGCCCTGACCTCAATCGTATAGAACATTTGTGGGCAGAACTGAAAAAGCGTGTGTGAGCTAGGAGGCCTACAAACCTGACTCCGTTACACCAAGCTCTGTCAAGAGAAATGGGCTAAAATTCACCCAACTGATTGTGGGAAGCTTGTGGAAGGCTACCTGAAACATTTGACCCAAGTTAAACAATTTAAAGGCAATGCTACCAAATAGTAATTGAGTGTATGTGTCACGTTCGTCATAACAAAGAGACCAAGACGCAGCGTGATAAGAATACATTCTTCTTTATTTACACGAAGAACACTAAACAAACAAAACAATAAAAGGAACGTGAAGCTATAAGACACGACTGCTGACAGCTAACTACACAGACAGTAACCCACGAAATACCCAAGTAATATGGCTACCTAAATATGGTCGAATAACAGCTGCCTCTGATTGGGAACCAATCTAGGCAACCATAGACATAAACACCTAGATATACAACAACCCCTAGACATGCAAAAAACCCTAGACAATACAAAAACTACACAAACCACCCTCGTAACACCCTGACCTAACCAAAATAATAAAGAAAACAAAGTTAACTAAGGTCAGGGCGTGACAGTATGTAAACTTCTGACCCATTGGGAATGTGATGAAAGAAATACAAGCTGAAATAAATCCTTCACTCTACTATTATTCTGACACTTCACATTCTTAAAATAAAGTGGTGATTCTAACTGACCTAAAACAGGGAATTTGTACTAGGATTAAATGTCAGGAATTGTGAATGTATTTGGCTAAGGTGTATGTAAACCTCTGACTTAAACTGTATGCCAATAGTGGACAACCTTTCTTTACTCCTCTTGACAGTTTAATACTTTCAGAAATAGCCATTATTCACGATACATAACTTTAACCCATTGTAGAACAGATTCAAAAAAATTGAAATATTCCAGTCATTTATATATAAATTCCAGTTGTACTTTATCAAAAGCCTTTTTAAAGTCAGCTATGAATACCAGGCCTGGTTTCCTAGATGTTTCATTGTTCTATTGTTTCCAGTTCTTGTCTTAAATTATCTCCATTGTATAGTCCATGTAAAAATCCTGTCTGATTAGGATGAATAATATCTGACAATTCCATTTAATTCTATGCATTTTGCTTGAATATTAGCTTCACTCAAGTTTAAGGGGCCTCCCAACTTTTTTAATGAACTGGATCTTTATGTTTACCACCCGGGTCCTTTTTCAGTAATAGTGAAATCAGACCTTATTTTTGATAATCTGATAATCTACCATTTTCATAGGAGTGGTTAAAACAATGTTAATAATGGACCTATGAGTACATAAAAAAAGGTTTGATATACCTCACCTGGAGATTTCCCGGACTTCAAGGCTTTAATAGCATCAAGAAGTTCCTCCTCTGCGATTTGGCCTTCACATGAGTCTTTCTGTACAGCTGTTCATTTTACATTATTGCTAGAAATCCTTACAATTAACATTGTTAAAGCATAGCTCCACAAAAGTACCTTGTTTCCTCTTTCAAAATATAATTTGCTGAATCAGTCAATTGGAATACATTATTTTAGGTAGCATTGTTATGTTGAATATTAAAAAATACCTTAGTGCATTTTCCCCCATATTCCGTCCAGTTTGCTTTACAATTCCTCCAATTGTTTTTACTTTATTCTAATGTATTCTCTACCTCTATTGTGCAGTTTTTATTGCTATCTATCAGTCCCTCTATTTCCTTTGTTAATATGAACTCTTTCGACTTAAACTGCTTTTGTTTTATAGATGAGCATGGAATTGCATGGCATCTAAAAGCACAATTAAGTGCCCGATAAAATAAGGGGAACTACTGAACCTACACTATATGTACAAAAGTATCTGGACACCCCTTCAAATTAGTGGATTTGGCTAGTTCAGCAACACCCGTTGCTGACAGGTGTATAAAGTCGAGCACACAGCCATGCAATCTCCATAGGAAATATTGGCAGTAGAACGGCCTTACTGAAGAGCTAAGTGACTTTCAATGTGGCACCATCCAACAAGTAAGTTTGTCAAATGTCTGCCCTGCTTGAGCTGCCCCGGTCAAATGTAAGTGTTGTTATTGTGAAGTGTAAACATCTAGCAGCAACAACTCCTCAGCCGCAAAGAGGTAGGCTACACAAGCTCACAGAACATGACCACCGAGTGCTGAAGCACGTAGCGAGTAAAAATTGTCTGTCCTCGGTTGCAACACTCACTACCGAGCTCCAAACTCCCTCTGGAAGCCAAATCAGTACAATAACTGTTTGTTAGGAGTTTCCATTGCCCAGCAGCCACACACAAGCCTAAGATCATCATGCACAATGCCAAGTTTCGTCTGGAGTGGAATAAAGCTTGCTTCCATTGGACTCTTGAGCAGTGGAAAAATTCTCTAGAGTGATGAATCACCCTTCACCATCTGGCAGTCTGACAGACTAATCTGGGTTTGGCGGATAGCTGGATGGGCTACCAGTCCCAACGCATATACCAACTGTAAAGTTTGGTGGATGAGGAATAATGGGCTCAGGCTGTTTTCCATGGTTCGGGCTAGGTCCCTTAGTTCCAGTGAATTGAAGTCTTAATGTTACAGCACACAATGACATTCTAGACGATTCCGTGCTTCCAACTTTCTGCCAGTTTGGGTAAGGCCCTTTCCTGTTTCAGCATGACAATGCCCCTGCTCACAAAGCGAGGTCCATATAGAAATGGTTTGTCAAGATCGGTGTGGAAGAACTTGACTGGCCTGCACAGAGCCCTGACCTCAACCCCTTCAAACACCTTTGGGATGAATTGGAACACAGATGGCGAACCAGGCCTAATTGCCCAACATCAGTGCCCGACCTCACTAATGTTCTTGCGGCTGAATGGAAGGAAGTCCCCGCAGCAATGTTCCTACATCTAGTGGAAAGCCTTCCCAGAATAGTGGAGGGTGTTATAGCTGAAAAGGGGAGACCAACTCCATATTAATGCCCATGATTTTTGTGATGAGATGTTTGATGAGCAGGTGTCTACATGCTTTGGTCATGTAGTGTATGTTCAATGTCATATTTGTTATTGTTACCCATTTACAAATCACTGCCCTTCATTATGAGGCTATTGAAAAGCTCCCTGGTCTTTGTAGTTGAATCTATGATTGAAATTCAATACTTGAATCTAAGGGGGACAAAGGAAGGGGTAGTCGTTCAAAATCACGTCAACCCCAATTATTTCACACAGAGTGAGTCCATATAACATATTATGTGATTTGTTAAGCCAAATGTAATTCTGAACTCATTTAGACTTGCCTAAACAGAGGTGGTGAATACTTACGCAAGGACTATATTTTAGTTAGTAAATGTACTGTATATTAATGTGTAAAAATGTGTCGAATGTTGTTTTCACTTTGACATTGAGTATTTTGTGTAGATAAATTACAACAACAAAAAAATGACAATTAAATCTACTTCAATCCCACTTTATAATGCGACAGACATTTTAGAAGTTCAAGAGGGTGTAGACTTACTATAGGCAGCATACCCAATCTCTGCGATGTAGCTATCTCTATGGTACACTCACACCAAGGCCAAGCATTCAAAGCATTTTGCAGAGAACTGACTACATGCAGCCCATCGTGATGAGCTGTTTTCTAAGCTGGCTATGTATTAATTCAGGACAGACTCTCCACTGCGTTCATCCTAAACCTATAGAATAATTTCACCGCTCTGTTTTTGTAAAGCCACTGGGCTTTGTCCCCTTTTCATTTTTCTTTCTCACCATAACAGAAAGAAACCTAGCATTTAGTCGTGGCAATATGTTTAGCTGTAGACCTTGGGGCTGGTAGTGATGGCTCTCTCTGTATGATCCATTAGGAGTGACAGATGGAAGGAGGCTTCAAATGAAAGGCTTGAAAGCTGCGTCTCTAGAGTCACAGCACATCTCTAGATCCACTTTAAAAAGGATTTCTCAAGGTCCCCCTGACCTTCCATTCCATTTCAAGTGGCAAGACTGTTTAGGGAGAGGAGTATGAGCACTATGACCATTGAGGGGGTGTGGCGGCCAAGTGAAATAAAAACCATCAAAATTATAATAAACAAAAACCTACAATATACTGTACATATTAACAACTGCAACAGTGTTGTTGGGTTGGGGACAGAGTAAAAGTATGTTGGGAGAAATGTCCATAGGGCATGATGTAATGTAAGTGACCATTGATGAGGTGTGGAGGGAAAATGTCCATATGGGGAGTAGAGGGGGAGGGTGGATTATGTAGCTGGCTAGTGGTGGCTAGTCAGCAGCCTGATGGTCTGAGCTCCTGTTAATCCCGTGTCTGAGGGATTGAAGTGGGGAGAACAGGGCATGGCTTGGGTGGCTGGGGTCCCTGATGATCTTTTTGGACGTTCTGCGACACCTGGTGTTGTAGGTGTCCTGTAGGGCAGTTAGTGTTCACCCAATGGTGCGTTCGGCTGCACGTACTGTCCTCTGAACCGCCTTGAGGTCTGCGGTGATGGAGTTGCCGTGCCTGGCTGTGCTGCAGTCCAGTTTGGCTCATTTGGTAGAGCATGGTGCTTGCCCCGCCAGAGTTGTGGGTTTGATTCCAACGGGGGACCAGTACAAATATGTACGCACTTCCTACTGTAAATTGCTCTGGATAAGAGTGTCTGCTAAAATGTAAATGCATCCCGACAGTAGGGTCTCGATGGTGCTCCTGTAGAACACTCTGAGGGCTCTCAGGGACAGGCCAAATTTCTGAGTCGTGGTCGTGCCTTCTTCACCACCTTAGCTCGTCGTTGTTTTTAAAAAACTTTTTTTTTTAAGCATTTTTTTATTGAATTTTCGAAACATACAATATACTTGCAGTGAAGCCGCTCAACAACTACAGTTGAAGTCGGAAGTTTACATACACCTTAGCCAAATACATTTAAACTCCGTTTTTTAAACAATTCCTGACATTTAATCCTAGTAAAAATTCTCTGTTTTAGGTCAGTGAGGTTCACCACTATTTTAAGAATGTGAAATGTCAGAATATTAGCAGAGAAAATTATTTATTTCAACTTTTATTTCTTTCATCACATTCCCAGTGGGTCAGAAGTTTACATACACTCAATTAGTATTTGCATTGCCTTTAAATTGTTTAACTTGGGGTCAAACTTTTTGGGTAGCCTTCCACAAGCTTCCCACAATCAGTTGGGTGAATTTTGGCCAATTCCTCCTGACAGAGCTGGTGTAACGGAGTCAGGTTTGTAGGTGTCCTTGCTCGCACACACTTTTTGAGTTCTGCCCACATATTTTCTATTGGATTGAGTTCAGGGCTTTGTGATGGCCACTCCAATACCTTGACTTTGTTGTCCTTAAGCCATTTTGCTACAACTTTGGAAGTATGTTGGGGGTCATTGTCCATTTGGAAGACCCATTTTAGACCAAGCTTTAACTTCTGAAGTCTTGAGATGTTGCTTCAATATATCCACATCATGTTCTTTCCATACCATCTATTTTGTGAAGTGCACCAGTCCCTCCTTTCAGCAAAGCACCCCTGCCACTTCTGTGCTTCACGGTTGGGATGGTGTTCTTCGGCTTGCAAGCCTCCCTGTTTTTCCTCCAAACATAACAATGGTCATTATGGCCAAACAGTTCTATTTTTGTTTCATCAGACCAGAGGACATTTCTCCAAAAATTACAATCTTTGTCCCCATGTGCAGTTCAAACCGTAGTCTGGCTTTTGTATGGCGGTTTTGGAGCAGTGGCTTGCTGAGCGGCCTTTCAGGCTATGTCGATATATAGGATTTGTTTTACTGTGGATATAGATACTTTTGTACCTGTTTCCTCCAGCGTCTTCACAAGGTTCTTTGCTGTTGTTCTGGGATTGATTTGCACTTCTCGCACCAAATTACGTTCATCTCTAGGAGACAGAACGTGTCTCCTTCCTCAGTGGTATGACTGCTGTGTGGTCCCATGGTGTTTATACTTGCATACTATTGTTGGTACTATTGTTGGTACCTTCAGGCGTTTGGAAATTGCTCCCAAGGATGAACCAGGCTTGTGGAGATCTACAATTTATTTTCTGAGGTCTTGGCTGATTTCTTTTGATTTTCCCATGATGTCAAGCAGAGGCACTGAGTTTGAATGTAGGACTTGAAATACATCCACAGGTACACCTCCAATTGACTCAAATTATATCAAATAGCCTTTCAGAAGCCATGACATAATTTTCTGGAATTTTCCAAGCTGTTTATAGGTACAGTCAACTTAGTGTATGTAAACTTCTGACCCACTGGAATTGTGATACAGTGAATTATAAGTGAAATAATCTGTCTGTAAAAAATTGTTGGAAAAATGACTGTCATGCACAAAGTTGATGTCCTAACCGACTTGCCAAAACTATAGTTTGTTATCAAGACATTTGTGGAGTTGTTGAAAAACTAGTTGTAATGACTTCAACCTCAGTGTATTTAAACTTCCGACTTCAACTGTACGTCATACCAGTCATCCGACAGTCCAGGACCCAGTTTGCATAGAGAGGAGTTCAGACCCAGGGCTGTGAGCTTATAGGGCACTATGGTATTGAAGGCTGAGCTGTGGTCTATGAACAGCATCCTCACATATGTAATCCTTTTTTTCCAGGTGGGTGAGGGCAGTGTGAAGTGCAATGGTGATTGCGTCGTCCATGGATCTGTCAGGTTGGTACGCAAATTGGAGAGGGTCGGGTGTGTCGGGGAGTGAGGAGGTGATATGGTCTTTAACTAGCCTCTTGAAGCACTTCATGATGACAAAACTGAGTGCTACTGGTTGGTAGTCATTCAGTTCAGTTACTTTCCCTTTCTTAAGCACATGGATGATAGTGGACATTTTGAAGCAGGTAGATATAGCGGCTTGAGCTAGAGAGATTGAAAATGTCAGAGAACAACAACCAGCTGGTCTGCAAATGCCTTGAAGGCACGGCGAGGGATGCCGTCTGGGCCGGCAGCCATGCGAGGGTTAACATGTTTGAATGACTTACATACACCCTCAGTGGAGACTGAGCGTGTAGCCCACAATATCATCGGGGACTCTCCTCAGCAGCTCAGGGTCATTTTGCTCGATTTGTAAGAAAAAGGTGTTTAGCTCCTCCGGGAGGCTGGTGTTAGTGCCCGCAATGTGGCTGGCTTTCTTTTTGTAATCTACAATTGTTAGGAGCTCCTGCCACTTACTGTACGGCTTGTGTTCGACCCGCTGAATTGTTCCTTGACTTTGTCCCTATACTTGTGTTTAACCATCTTGATCGATCTGCGTAGGTCGTATTTGTACTGTTTAACCAAACTGTTGTCCCCGGTCAGCTTGCCCTGTTCATAGGCAGTATCTCTCTCTTTCAGTTTTCCTACAAGGCTGTTTTTTGATTTAGGGAATGTTTTATTAAAAGACAATGTTGGTATCACGTCATCTATATATTGTTTTATTAATTCCAGTGACTGAGTCAGCGTATTCATTGATGTTATCTCCAGAGGTGACCCGGAACACATTCCAGTTCACGTGATCTTGGAGCGAGAATTCTGATTGGTTGGACCAACACTGTACAGACCTGACCAACGGATCTTCCCTCTTGAGTTTTTGTTTGTGGGTGGGGAGAAACAAGATGGAGTCATGTTCAGATTTTCCGAAAGGAGGACGGGAGAAGGGCTTGTAGCAGTTGTCAAGACAAGTGAACTGGAAGAGTATCATGGAACGCTTGGTAGACCCCTGTGTTGCCTAGGGTCTGGTTTTCGAGACTAGTCTACATGTCTGTTTTCACCCTTGCACCCCCTACCCCACCCCTTTCTCTCGCTCTCTACGCAATAGAGTTGAACAATGTGGTGGAAAAGTTCAAATCTTAGGAGAATTAACAACTTTACAAATGTAAGATTAAAAAACGAAGTGTGAGTTTATCCAAAAGCCAAGGTGAGGGGGTGCAAAGGGATCTACTCTAATATCACATCCAAACATTGATCAGCAAGAGTACCCTAAAAAGCATCTGGCTCTATGTTGATTCTGTTGGTAACCTCTCTGGGTTGGTAAGGGAAAGTCGGGTTTGTTGAGCTATTTTTTACATTCAGCATCACTACATCAAGGGACATATTGTACTCTTTCAAACAAAGATATCTACATTTATTTCAGGATGTTGTGTATCCCTGGAAATAATCAGGATTCATGTCAACATAACAGTTTTGAAAACATTGCTTGTCTCTTGACACAACTTACCCAGGGTATTGGGCATAAGTGTAAAGGCTTCTAGGAGTAGAAGGTGGAGGAGTCAGGCGCAGAGAGCAGGGTTAGTTCAAACGTGGATCTTTATTCCAGGAACAGAGTAACGGAGCCAGGACGGGCTGGTAGCCCAGCACGCATTGGAATGGCGCCATGTTCGTGGAGGATTGACGGAGTGAGTTCTGGGCCAACTCCGCCCATGGGACGTACCTCGGCCATTCTCCTGGCAATACGACCGCAGAAACCTACCCACTTCCTGGTTCACTCTCTCCACCTGCCCATTACTCTCGGGGTGATAACCAGAGGTCAGACTGACCGAGACCCCCAGACGTTCCATAAACGCCCTCCAAACTCGGGACGTGAACTGGGGACCTCGATCAGATATGATGACCGCCGGCACTCCGTAGTGAAGACGTGGATAAATGGAGCCTCCACAGTCTGTAGGGCTGTAGGGAGACCAGGCAATGGGAGGAGACGGCACAACGACCAGAATGGTAGCGTTCCCCTGAGACGGGGGAAGATCGGTAAGGAAGTCCACCGACAGATGAGACCAGCGCCGTTGTGGAACAGGGAGGGGCTGTAGCTTCCCTCTAGGCAGGTGCCTAGTAGCCTTACCCTGAGCGTACACATCCTTAGCTAAGGTGGGCCACCAGTATTACCTCCTAAGACCCCGCACTGTCCTCGCAATCCCTGGATGACCTGAAGAGAGTAGTGTGTGAGCCCACCGAATCAATTGATCACGGACACCAAGCGGCACGTACCTGAGACCGGTAGGACACTGTGAAGGCGCAGTCCACGTCCACCTCCCATACCACCGTTGCCACCAGCCTAGAAGCTAGTAGGATCGATGGACCGGTCCTCAGTGTCATAGAGACAGGACAGCGCGTCGGGCTTAGTGTTGAGGGAACCTGGTCTATAAGAGATTGTGAATCTGAACTGGGTAAAGCACATGGCCCACTTAGCCTGACGAGGATTCAGTCTCCTCGCCGCCCGGATATAGTGAGGTGGTTAGTCCAGATGAGAAGGGGCGGCAGGGTAGCCTAGTGGTTAGAGCGTTGGACTAGTAACCGGAAGGTTGCAAGTTCAAACCCCCGAACTGACAAGGTACAAATCTGTCGTTCTGCCCCTGAACAGGCAGTTAACCCACTGTTCCTAGGCTGTCATTGAAAATAAGAATTTGTTCTTAACTGACTTGCCTAGTTAAATAAAATAAAAATGAGTAAAGGGTGCTTAGCCCCATCAAGCCAGTGTCTCCACACCTTCAGGGCTTTTACCACAGCTAACAACTCCCGGTCCCCCACATCATAGTTCCGGTGGCATGCTTCGGTGGCATGCCCGAGCGCTGTGATAGCACGGCTCCATCCCCAGCTTCGGACGCATCCACCTCCACTATGAACGCTAAAGAGGGGTCCGGATGCGCCAACACGGGTGCGTCAGTCAACAGCACCTTCAATCGGTTGAAAGCTCCGTCCGCCTCAGCCAACAACCATAAACGCACCGTGCCCCCCTTCAGCAGTGAGGTAAAAGGAGCTGCCACTTGGCCAAAACCCCAGTTAAACCTCTGGTAGTAATTGGCAAACCCTAAAAACCGCTGCACCTCCTTTACTGTGGTCGGAGTCGGCCAATTACGCACGGCGTTAACGGGGTCACACTCCATCACCACCCCCAAGGTGGAAATGCGATTACCCAGGAATGAAACGGCTCATTTGGAGAACACACATTTCTCAGCCTTGACGTATAGGTTATGCTCCAGCAGTCGCCCAAGTACCTTGCGCACCAGGGAGACATGCGCGGTGCGTGTGGCGGAATAGATCAAGATGTCATCAATGTACACCACCACACCCTGCCAGTGCAGGTCCCTGAGAATCTCATCTACAAAGGATTGAAAGACGGCTGGAGCATTCTTTAACCCATACGGCATGACGAGGTACTCATAGTTGCCCGATGTGGTACTAAACGTGGTTTTCCACTCGTCTCCACCCCGAATACGCACAGATTATACGCCGCACAGATTATACGCCCTCCTGAGGTCCAGTTTCGTTAAAAAACGCACTCCGTGGAATGATTCCACCGCAGTAGCGATGAGAGGTAGCGGATAACTAAACCCCACTGTGATCGAATTGAGACCTCGATAAACAATGCACGGACGCAGTCCTCCCTCTTTTTTTCACAAAAAAGAAACTCGAGGAGACGGGTGACATGGAGGGCCAAATGTACCCCTGTCTCAGAGATTCCGTGACAGGAGTAGTGGGTGGAGGAGTCAGGTGCAGAGAGCAGGGTTAGTTCAAACGTGGATCTTTATTCCAGGAACAGCGTAACGTTTACGCCAAACACAAGGGCGCATAAATACCAAGTGCAACAAACAGGACGAAACTGTCCGGAAAAAAGGAATCCACAATAATCCACACACCATGAACAGAAAAACAAGCCCGCACAAAAGCAGGCAGGCCTACCGGGTTTATATAGCCCAAAACAAAACCCAAACAAGAAACAGTTGAAACTAATCAGACACAACTAACTGAAACAGAAAAGGGGATCGGTGGCAGCTAGTAGGCCGGCGACGACGACCGCTGAGCGCCGCCCGAACAGGAAGAGGCACCATCTTCGGCGGGATTCGTGACAATAAGGACAAGTTGAGCCGCCCACAAATGCCTGTACTGAATGAAGTATTACAGATACCTTTTAAAAACCATGTATATTTATATTTCCAAAAGACAATCGCAATCACTTTATATTTTTGATATTTTAAGGATAATTTAAACACAGGCTTACAAATTTAAACACAGGCTAACAAACACTTTGTACTTTAAAACACTTAACCCATAAGAAGCCCTGTCTAAGCCAGTGGGGGGGTGGGGGTGGGGGGGGGTTATACTAAGCTGTATGGAATTGTTTTAAGGTCATACCAACGATCATTTAGCTATTTGATTTTGATGTATTAAAAAAAGCACACAAAAAGAGCTCTGTTGTCATATGAGGAAGTGGATAGAGACGCATCCAAAAAACAAAAAAAGATCTCTAGTTTAAACTGACAGATTTCCTCGGGGGTGCGGACATCGGCCTTAGGGGGTTAACAATGGTCAGGCCCTGGTGTTACCAAATATCACAGCAATAGTTGTAGTAGGATGGCCCTTGTGGGAGAAGATCAGCACCATCATAGATATGCCCATCCCCCAGAACGTGGCTGAAGTCAGGACCTTCTTAGGCATGGCCACATATGTGGCCATGCCTAAGAAGGTTCCTCCCACAGATTTCAAATACTACCAAGAGACTTACTAGCTAAAGAGAATGACTGGTCATGGGGTCACATGCAACAGGTGGCGTCTGACAAAATCAAAGCAGTGCTGGCCTAATACCGTCCCCCTGCTAAGACAAAGGTGCATCATCTTTTGAGCTAGGTACGGTCCTCACACAAATGCAGGACAACATTGAGTGGTATCCAATAGCATACATCTCACAAAGCTATGCACATGTGGAGAGGGAGGCATTGGCTATCACATGGGCATGTGAAAGGCTCAGCCAATACCTTACTGGCCTGCAGTTTACATTAGACTGACCACAAACCACTGTTGGCTCTGTTATGGACAAAAGCCCTGGTCGACTTGCCTCCCAGAGTTCTGTGCTTCTGCCTAAGGTTGCTGAGGTTAACCTACAAGATGGTGTATGTGCCAAGGAAGGCACTGATCACAGCAGACGCACTCTCCAGGGCCCCAATTAAACATTCATTAACAGAGGAGGAGCAATGTCTAGCATGTGAGGTAGAGGTGTCCATTGATGCATTAAGAGACAGCCTACCTTGCATCTCAGAGCAAACTGCAGCAGATTGCAAAGGACCAACTGCCGATAGAAGGAACTGCCTCAGCTGCTGTAGCCCTATTGGGTGCACCAAAGTGACTTCCACTGTAATGGAGACCTTCTCATGAAAGGACAACGGATAGTGATCCCACAGACTCTGCAACTGGAAATGCTAGACAGAGTGCATGAGGGACACATGGGAATAACCAAATGCAGACTGAAGGCTCAACAGTCAGTGTGGTGGCTTGGTCTGAGTACTCAGATTGCCAAGCTGGTGGCGTGTGCAAAATGTCAAACCTTGTCATCCTGAACCAATGATGGCAACGGAGCTGCCAAAAACAGCCATTGCAAAAGGTTGGGGCAGATATGTTCTATTGGAAAAATGACACTTATCTGCTAGTGGTAGATTACTATTCAAGATGCGTTGAAATAACAATGACATCCATAACAACATCAGCTGGTGTTATCAATGGATTAAATTCATTTTTTTCCAGGCAAGGGATCGCTAAGGTCCTGGTTACAGATAACTCTCACCAGTTCTCCGCAAGTTCCTTTTCTGCTTTTGCCACAGACTTCACACATGTGACCAGTAGCCCATACCATGCACAGAGCAATGGTAAGGCAGAGAGAGCTGTGAAAACAGTCAAGGGACTGCTGAAAAATAACAAGGATCCATACAGGGCTCTGTTAGCTTACAGAGTTACACCACTGCATCATGGGCCGTCGCCTGCCAAGCTCCTGATGGCTAGGAGGCTGCGCTTCCCATTGCCTGTCTCGCCGGCTCAGCTCAATCCCTGATGGCCTAACAGGAAGGCCTTCGCTGAGAGGGACAAATGGCTGAAACCAACTGGAGACTTCAAACTGAGACACTGTGCTACGGAGAGGCCTGAGCTGACAGGTGATCAAAGGTGTGTGAATTACAAACTCAAAAGACACCTTCAATAGTGCTGAGAAAAGTGGATGCCCCACGCTCCTATGTGGTGGACACAGGCTCCGAGGAGGTACGGGGGAACAAAACATACCTCAGAGCTCTTCCAGATCTATCAGCCACACAGACTGAAGAGGCCACAGAAAACGCACAAAAAGAGGGGGAAGGAGAGAGTATGATCACAGAGCCACAAACTCAGCCAAAAAGGGTTGTGAAGCCAACAGTGTGGCTGAAAGACTGCGAATAGAATAAATTATATTGGGGACCCAGCAAAAAGGAACTGTACCTAAGTTAATGGATAGGAGTTCAGACCGTGTGTAATTTAATGCTTTCATACAGGATGTGAAGTAGCGTGTTAACGAGAATAATACTGGTTTCCAAATTGCATTTAAGTTGTGCTTCAGTGGTTATGAATGTTGAATTATTGTTCATTGGAGAGGGGAAGATGTAGTAGGATGGCCCTTCTGTGTATCTGTACCTAGTGAACATGCTGAAGCTAGAACCTCATTGTTGTGACTCCTTATTTTAGATGATACTACAGTGATGATTTGCATTATGCCTGGGAAGAAAACACTTCAATTTGCTCAACTTGCCAATGGTTAGCACACAAAGCTACAAGGATGCACTTTCATGCTCACATTGCAGCTTATAGACACCAATTGTATGTACATGTAGAGATTTGTTTTAAAATGATCTATTTGGTTGTAGATACAAGAATCATAAAACCTTTGACACAATAAATTCATTTGAATATGTGAAAATCCGTTATTCGGACCTAACTTTTTCCATGTGGTTTCTTCCTTCACAGACTCCATGGCCGTGTCCAAGTACCCTTACTATCGGACTACTGCATACTATGTACTCATCATCACATACTATTAAGCAAGTACTGTTTAGTAAAAGGTATGCAAGTATGCCACAGCCACAATGCAGTAGCGGCTCCTGTCTGGCTGAGTAGTTGGTCGGGGCCGAGTAGAGTACGGGTGGATTTTTCCAAATTCAACAGATACGCATTACATTACCAGCCTAATGATAGCTCATTTCTATTTCAATGAATTTCTCTAAACTCTAAATAGAATAGGAATGGAGTTATAGAACTTTAAGGACAGATTCAACCACCAAGACCAGGAAGGTTTTCCAAAGCCTCCCTGTTTTTAGATGGGTAAAACAGAAAAAAAGAAGACATTGAATATCCCTTTAAGCATGGTGACGTTTTTAATTACACTGGCTGGTGTATCAATACACCCACTCACTTCTTAGATACAGGCATCCTGTAAAATGACACCAGAAGAAATGGCAGTTTTACGGCCGTCTAACCAATTGTGCTATTATGTGTTTTTTCTTGCCTACTATGGCCTATTTATTGCCTACTTCCTCACGCCATTTTGCACACACTGTATATAGACTCTATATTTCTATTGTGTTATTGACTGTACGCTTGTTTATTCCATGTGTAACTCTGTGTTGTTGTTTGTGTCGCACTGCTTAGCATTATCTTGGCCAGGTCGCAGTTGTAAATGAGAACTTGTTCTCAACTAGTATGATCTTTGTCCCCATTTGCAGTTGCAAACTGTAGTCAGTTTTTTATGGCGGTTTTGGAGCAGTGGCTTCGTCTTTGCTGAGCGGCCTATCAGGATATGTCGATATAGGACTGGTTTTACTGTGGATATGGATACTTTTGTACCGGTTTCCTCCAGCATCTTCACAAGGTCCTTTGCTGTTGTTCAAGAATTGATTTGCACTTTCGCACCAAATTACGTTCATCTCTAGGAGACAGAACGCGTCTCCTTCCTGAGCGGTATGACGGCTGCGTGGTCACATGGTGTTTATACTTGCGTACTATTGTTTGTACAGATGAACGTGGTACCTTCAGTTGTTTGCTCCTAAGGATGAACCAGACTTGTGGAGGTCTACAATTTTCTTTCTGAGGTCTTGGCTAATATCGTTTGATTTTCCATGATGTCAAGTAAAGAGGCACTGAGTTAAAAGGTAGGCCTTGAAATACATCCACATTTACACCTCCAATTGTCTGCAATTATGTCAATTAACCTATCAGAGCTTCTAAAGCCATTACATCATTTTCTGGAATTTTCCAAGCTGTTTAATGGCACAGTCAATTTAGTGTATGTAAACTTCTGACCCACTGGAATTGTGATAGTGAATTATAAGTGAAATTATCTGTCTGTAAACAATTGTTGGAAAAATGAGATGTGTTATGCACAAAGTAGATGTCCTAACTGATTTGACAAAACTATAACTTGTTATCAAGAAATTTGTGGTGTGGTTGAAAAACAAGTTTTAATGACTCCAACCTAAGTGTATGTAAACTTCCGACTTTAACTGTACATTTAAATTGTTAGGGGACTACTACCACATGTCACTTAAAAGGGTACAGAACTCTCACCATTGGGTGCAACAAATAGAGACTAGGTACGCTTTCAAATATGTTAATGAGCCAAACATTTTCTCCTTCTCCTCCCACAATATTGATCCATAATGCACAATAATCTATGGTATGCTGACCTAAATATCTAGCAAAACAGAGCTTTTGTTGAATTGTATTGAAAATAAATTGTGAATATTGTTTTGTAAATTACAGCACACCAACAAATAATTTGTGTTTTATGTCACTTTCACTTCAAGCCTTAACATAGGCTTCTAAACTGACAGTGCTAAAACAAAAAGATCAACATGAGATGGTTAGCCAATCAACCATTAAAGGTTTGTGACTTGCTGCCACTGATCCTTCAGCTAAAATGTAATTGTTAGGGAACCATTACCACATATTACTTAAACTGGTACAGCACTCTCACTAACGGGTGCAATATAAATAGCCTCTTACAATACGCCGGAAAATATGTTAAATGCATGAGAGATAATACCACGCACCCACTAGTGTTGAAAAGGTTTCTGATGCACCAAATATGCTGTATGGTAGTGTATTCTGAAGTACAGTAAATTACTGGTAGCAATTGATCAGTAAGATAATGTCATTTTAGGACAAGGTTTGTGGAATTCCTAAAACAGAGCATGTTACCTTTTTTTTTAAAGGGGGCACATCATTTTAACTCATGGGTGCAACAAATATACAGTAGCCTCTCACAAGGACAAGCCTTTAAAAATTTGAATGAGCCAGAGACTCTTTCCCACCCACAACATTGTTCCACTATGCACCATATTTAATACTGTAAGACAGATTTAAGGTATTTAACTGTGCATTCTACAGTATTTAACTAAATTCAGTTATACAGTATCATACTGTTGATTAATACAGTAAGTCACAGATGAAATTACAAAAAATGGCTAACAGTGTAGTTAAGGAAAATGTACAGTATATGTAGTTATGTACACACGTATGTGCGTTACATTCCCCATCAAGTAAACCGAAAGTGTAGCTCAAACAGAAATGGGAACTAACAAAGACTTACGGACCAACAACCAAAATGAAACAGGTTGGGTTTTAGGAGGGGCTCTGAAAGACACTCATGGGGGTGTCCACTGTAAGTTGACTAGCAACAACTGGGACCTAAAAGACACCCACCATGAGCGCCCACTAAATCTGCCCAAGAAGAGGCAAACAAAATGAAAACCCACACCAAACTTAAAGACAGGAAGCAAACCAAAAAGGTAGAGCAAAACATCAGATGAAGAATTGTTAGTCTAGAAAAAAATAGGGATAGCCAACAACATCGCTCAAGACAACTGGAGCACTGGGCCAACCACTCTTAAATAGCACCTGGGCTAGCACAGGAAAAACAACTTCCCACTAATGAGATGGCAACCAGCACAGGTGTAACACATACTGATTAACGAGGTGACGCCAATCGATGCGTCCTACGTGCAAACGAGCTACATGTGCTACCTCAAATCATAAATGGAAAAAAACAAAGCCTGTAAAGTGTAAGTCTGTAAAGTGTAAGTCTGTAATGTCGATTTTAACATCAATTGTAAATGATTTTTGCCTGCAATGTTATTTTGTTATGTGTTGGACCTTTGGAAGACTAGATGTGGCCCTTGGCGTTGGCGAATGGGGATCTCAACAACATCTCAAACCTAAACTGTCTGGAGAGTCTGGAGGACTACACTCTGAGCTGAAAGACAAGCTACCAGTGATGAAAAAGACAGGGGATCTCCAGTGGAGGATAGAGCCCTGGTCACCAAAGGCTGTTTGGCTCAGGCTGACCCTGGAGTTGGGGAAGGGTGTCCATTTTGTGCAATAACAGAGACTGTTCATCATGTTTTTTTATGTGAGCGCCAGGCTAATGTCATAATGCCATCTCTGGTGGACTGTCTTTGTGTGAGGATGTTCTTCTCTGTAGGGTATTCAAACAGTTTTGTTGAATATTTTGGGGGGCCAGGCTAAGTTGGCTGTATGCTAACCGTGTCAGATGGAGCGGGTAATCTGCACGGCTGGTGAGGATGTTTATATTGTGGTGGTGAACTGTGTATTGTACTGTTTTTTTTCTGTACTGTGTAATGGGATTGTGTAGAGGTTGGTGGAGGGGTAATGTGGTGTTTTTTAGTGTAAAGAGGATATGTCAAAGTAAAAAAAGAGTCTCTTTCGCTCTCCCTTTTTCCTTCTTCTTCTCACTCTTAAGTGTTATTACATACAGCCGGCAGGAACTATTGGATATCAGAGCGATGTCAACTTACCAGCACTACGACCAGGTATACGACTTTCCCACGGATCCTGTGGGAAAGGGTATTTGAATTGATCTCAGAGATCGACCCAAAACAATATACTTCGGAGGCGCGCTCACCACCCACAGCTTGGAGTACATTACTCGCTAACGTCCACTCCCTAGATAACAAGGTTGAAGAAATCAGGGCATGGGTTGCTTTCCAGTGAGACATCAGGGATTGTAACATACTCTGTTTCACGGAAACATTGCTCTCTCGGGATATGCTGGCAGGGTTGGTACAGCCACCTGGCTTCTCAGTGCATCGTACCGACAGGAATAAACATCTCTCTGGGAAGAAGAAGGGCAGGGGTGTATGTTTCAGGATTAACGACTCATGGTGTAATTGTAACAACATACAGGAGGTCAAGTCCTTTTGTTCACCTAAAATACAATTCCTCAGAATCGAATGCCAACCGTATTATCTCCCAAGAGAATTATCTTCAGTTATTGTCACAGCTGTGTATATCCCTCCTCAATCCGATACAGCGATGGCCCTCAAGGAATTTCACTGGACTTTATGCAAACTGGAACCATATATCCTGAGGCTGTATTTGTTGTAGCAAATTTGAGAACCAGGCTACCTAAATTCTATCAGCATATCAACTGTAGCACTCGCGCTGGAAAAATACTGGACCATTGCTACTCCCGCGATGCTTGCAGGGCCCTCCCCCGCCCCCTTTCGGCAAATCTGACCATTACTCCATTTTGCTCCTCCCTTCCTATAGGCAGAAACTCAAACAGGAAGTACCCGTGCTAACGACTATTCAACGCTGGTCTGACCAATCCATTTGTCTCCCTTCATTTAGTATATATTACGTTTCGTGTGGTATGTATTCATTTGTGGATGTCCATCATCCATTTTAACTACAAATAATATAATATATTATGAATTTGCAATAATCATGATATGTAACAAATTCCAGTTAAATACTGTAATTTTGCTTTACAGCAGCAGCAGTTTTATAGTATGTAAATGAGCCTACTGTAATCATTACAGCAACTTAGCTGTATTATATGATTACAGTTATTTGCTGGCAACTGTGCTGGCTACTAGGTAATGTGTTTTCAAATTACAGCATATCAACCCAAAAAATAAATAAATCATATTTGGTCTTTAATATCACTTGCATTTCTGGAGGCCATAAGAAAGGCTTCCGAACAGGCAAAACAGACCAAGGATATGACAAATACTGAACAATTAAAGGTTTTAGACTTGCTGCCACTCTAATTTGTCTACTACACATATTTAATTGTTGATGCACTACAAAATATCAGTTAAATTGATACAACACTCTCACTCGTGGGAGCAACAAATAAATCCTCTTACAAGGCATGCCTCAAAATATGTTAATGTGCCAGAAACAACACTAGTGGTCAAAAGGTTTTTGGCACTCCAAAAATATAGTAGGGTACTGCATTCTGTGGAGTGGAATTACAGTACCATTTGAAATGCAGTACTTCTTTACAGTAATGCACTGTCAAACCAACGTTTCAATTTAATTTACTGAATCATTTAACAGTTATGCCTAAAATTAGAATGCATTACGATATACGGGCAATTTGATGGCAATAATTAATATGCTACATTGCTATTAGTTTTATTGTATGGTATTGTAAAAACAGCAAGATTTTTAAAAGTGCATGTAACCTAATAAGAAGAGCATAATTACAACACTAATTAAAAACCTGTGCTCGTGTGTGGGTGGAGTGGTTGTTGAGTGAGAAACAAAATAGAATGCGATGAAGTTAAAATTGATATTGCGTACAATCCTATGACTACAGTATGATGAGATGAAAATCTATTTGGGATAAGGGGGATCAGAGGCGGTGAAATACACAACAGTTTTGGAAGGAGAGTCTCCAGGAGAGAGAAGTCAGCAGCTGCTGGAAATATTATCCCATCTCGTCTTTGAGGCCAGGCTAAACAACGGTTGGAATAAGAATACCTCCTGTTGTTGACCTGCGAAACCTACTTGAAAGATGATAGAGGGCAAATATGAGTATAAACATCAGTAGTAGAAAAGAGGTGCAGGCCAGCAGAAATTACTATTGTAAAAAGAAAAGAATGTAGCCACGCATTCATTTAAACGTATTGCATCTGAGGTATATTATCTTTCCAAAGTATACTCACTTGTAAGAAAGTCTCAAGCTGTGTTCCTAGGAACTACCAAGGGATTGGAAGGATAGAACCCTGGGGAGAAACCATCTATTCTGTAGCCCAAAATGACCATGGAAACGAGAGTGACTACAATATTTGAGTCGGGGAGATCTGCTGCGTGTTTGATACATCACTGCTTATCATGTAGAGCCAGGGAGGCTAAATGTGTGTTTGAGGTTGGAATCTGTCTCTGGGCTTTGAGAGGTGTGTGTGTGTGTGTGTGTGTGTGTGTGTGTGTGTGTGTGTGTGTGTGTGTGTGTGTGTGTGTGTGTGTGTGTGTGTGTGTGTGTGTGTGTGTGTGTGTGTGTGTGTGTGTGTGTGTGTGTGTGTGTGTGTGTGTGTGTGATGATGAATGCTGTACAGTACATGCTATTCCCTGGTGGCATCCGGGTTGGATACGGAACCTCTCTGGAGGCTCTTCTCTCAGAGAAAGATGAATCAATACATACCGAAGGGTTTTTGTTTGAAATTGAAATGAATGATTGTTGATACAGTCTTATATAGTGAAGGTTATCACCTTAGACGTATAGCATAGGTACACACCTTCACATACAATATGTAAAATGCCTATGTCAGCATTTAGACATAGTGTAATAAGCTGTTATTACCAGATTACACCATTTGTTTTGTTGTTGTTATTATTGCATAATTGTTAATAATAATAATAATAATACATTATATTTAAATGTCAAATGCCCAATTATTAATGATCAAGCATTGTATTCTAACATCCATCATGTAATACATCAACAGAACAACTGGAGTCACCGACTGTACCATATATACATAATGTTGACATATGGCTGGCCATTCTCCCTTCCACTAGACTAGAAAATAAGTCGAGTCCTGATCTTCTCCATTTTCCACACACTGACTCCATACTGCAGTGACTTTAAAACACACCAAAGACTGCAGACTTCTGCCGGGGAGTCAACAGAGAACTGAAAGGTCACTTCATACAGGTGCTAACAATATAAAAAATGTAACACAGGCTGCTGTGGCACTTTTCATCCCGTAAAGAGGACCTATTTTCTTCCTCATGGGCCTGTGTGTGTGTGTACAGTGTTTGTGTGCCTTCCCGACGTGTGTGTGTGTGTGTGTGTGTCTGTGTGTGTGTGTGTGCCGACCCTTGACCCTTAGAGAGACTGGGCGTGTGGGTTTGATGCTCTCAGCGATGCCCTAACCCAGGGCGGGCACTGCCAGGTCTCTCTGTGCTGAAGGTAATTGGATAGCTCTGTGTCTAAGTGAGAAGGGGACAAGGAGGCAGAGCAAGGTGAACAAACCCACTATAATCAGCTTACCTAACTTTTGCCTTACTGTTAACATACAGCTGTGACTAGAGCTCTTTGTTATGCACTCTAATGACTAGATACGGTATGTCTTTCCACAACACCCCGAAAGCTCACCAGACTAAGGTTGAATGTGTGGAAGGTCATGGTATATAAGCTTGTTGAAGGATGTTTTTCTGTTGTGTTTGTTGTTGTTGTCGTGCTTATCATCCGTGGAGCTTTTTCATGATGTATTGATTTCAATTCAAGTGGAGGTACATATGTTTCTCTTTTTTTTGGCAGAGCTCATTTTCTGCCGTCGGATTCCTCAGTGTTTGGCTGTTCTTTCCTTTGTACTTTGATTTTCTGTGGGATTTCAAAGGAGAGGCACAGTAATGTAGTGGAAGGCATTCACACTTTCAATCCAATATGGATTGATAATTGAACAAATGTAGTTTATTCCCCAGCTTTGTCCTTTTACACCTGTGCTATGCTCCTGTATTTCCACTGTAAAAATAGTCTTTCCTCTTATCTGTAAAAATTCACCTCCTCCCAGAGTGCAGTCTTCTGGGCCTTTTATTATTCAATGGATACAGGCAGCGCTGGGCTGGAATGGATCAACTCAACCAACTGTGATAAGAATCCTGTGAGACACAACCAACATTTAATTTCTCTTTGTTTTTCAAAGGTGGGTTTTCTGTGTAGCCTTGGGCGGTATACCGTATATATTTGTCACAATGATTTTTCAATACCGTCAATACGGTTGAAATTCTTTATTTGAATTTGTTCAATACATTTAAATATTTTATTACCGTTTAAGTAAATATCTGCAGTCAACTTGTGCAATATGTTATTTTAATTTTATTTTATTTCACCTTTATTTAACCAGGTAGGCTAGTTGAGAACAAGTTCTCATTTGCAACTGCGACCTGGCCAAGATAAAGCATAGCAGTGTGAACAGACAACACAGAGTTACACATGGAGTAAACAATAAACAAGTCAATAACACAGTAGAAAAAAGGGGGAGTCTATATACAATGTGTGCAAAAGGCATGAGGAGGTAGGCGAATAATTACAATTTTGCAGATTAACACTGGAGTGATAAATGATCAGATGGTCATGTACAGGTAGAGATATTGGTGTGCAAAAGAGCAGAAAAGTAAATAAATAAAAACAGTATGGGGATGAGGTAGGTGAAAATGGGTGGGCTAAATCAAATCAAATCAAATTTTATTTGTCACATACACATGGTTAGCAGATGTTAATGCGAGTGTAGCGAAATGCTTGTGCTTCTAGTTCCGACAATGCAGTAATAACGAACAAGTAATCTAACTAACAATTCCTAAAAAACTACTGTCTTATACACAGTGTAAGGGGATAAAGAATATGTACATAAGGATATATGAATCAGTGATGGTACAGAGCAGCATAGGCAAGATACAGTAGATGATATCGAGTACAGTATATACATATGAGATGAGTATGTAAACCAAGTGGCGTAGTTAAAGTGGCTAGTGATACATGTATTACATAAGGATGCAGTCGATGATATAGAGTACAGTATCTACGTATGCATATGAGATGAATAATGTAGGGTAAGTAACATTATATAAGGTAGCATTGTTTAAAGTGGCTAGTGATATATTTACATCATTTCCCATCAATTCCCATGATTAAAGTGGCTGGAGTAGAGTCAGTGTCATTGACAGTGTGTTGGCACTCAATGTTAGTGGTGGCTGTTTAACAGTCTGATGGCCTTGAAATAGAAGCTGTTTTTCAGTCTCTCGGTCCCAGCTTTGATGCACCTGTACTGACCTCGCCTTCTGGATGACAGCAGGGTGAACAGGCAGTGGCTCGGGTGGTTGATGTCCTTGATGATCTTTATGGCCTTCCTGTAGCATCGGGTGGTGTAGGTGTCCTGGAGGGCAGGTAGTTTGCCCCCGGTGATGCGTTGTGCAGACCTCACTACCCTCTGGAGAGCCTTACGGTTGAGGGCGGTGCAGTTGCCATACCAGGCGGTGATACAGCCCGCCAGGATGCTCTCGATTGTGCATCTGTAGAAGTTTGTGAGTGCTTTTGGTGACAAGCCGAATTTCTTCAGCCTCCTGAGGTTGAAGAGGCGCTGCTGCGCCTTCCTCACGATGCTGTCTGTGTGAGTGGACCAATTCAGTTTGTCTGTGATGTGTATGCCGAGGAACTTAAAACTTGCTACCCTCTCCACTACTGTTCCATCGATGTGGATGGGGGGGTGTTCCCTCTGCTGTTTCCTGAAGTCCACAATCATCTCCTTAGTTTTGTTGACGTTGAGTGTGAGGTTATTTTCCTGACACCACACTCCGAGGGCCCTCACCTCCTCCCTGTAGGCCGTCTCGTCGTTATTGGTAATCAAGCCTACCACTGTTGTGTCGTCCGCAAACTTGATGATTGAGTTGGAGGCGTGCATGGCCACGCAGTCGTGGGTGAACAGGGAGTACAGGAGAGGGCTCAGAACGCACCCTTGTGGGGCCCCAGTGTTGAGGATCAGCGGGGAGGAGATGTTGTTGCCTACCCTCACCACCTGGGGGCGGCCCGTCCGGAAGTCCAGTACCCAGTTGCACAGGGCGGGGTCGAGACCCAGGGTCTCGAGCTTGATGACGAGCTTGGAGGGTACTATGGTGTTGAATGCCGAGCTGTAGTCGATGAACAGCATTCTCACATAGGTATTCCTCTTCCTCCAGATGGGTTAGGGCAGTGTGCAGTGTGGTTGAGATTGCATCGTCTGTGGACCTATTTGGGCGGTAAGCAAATTGGAGTGGGTCAAGGGTGTCAGGTAGGGTGGAGGTGATATGGTCCTTGACTAGTCTCTCAAAGCACTTCATGATGACGGATGTGAGTGCTACGGGGCAGTAGTCGTTTAGCTCAGTTACCTTAGCTTTCTTGGGAACAGGAACAATGGTGGCCCCCTTGAAGCATGTGGGAACAGCAGACTGGTATAGGGATTGATTGAATATGTCCGTAAACACACCGGCCAGCTGGTCTGCGCATGCTCTGAGGGCGCGGCTGGGGATGCCGTCTGGGCCTGCAGCCTTGCGAGGGTTAACATGTCTAAATGTCTTACTCACTTCGGCTGCAGTGAAGGAGAGACCGCATGTTTTCGTTGCAGGCCGTGTCAGTGGCACTGTATTGTCCTCAAAGCGGGCAAAAAAGTTATTTAGTCTGCCTGGGAGCAAGACATCCTGGTCCGTGACTGGGCAGGGTTTCTTCCTGTAGTCCGTGATTGACTGTAGACCCTGCCACATGCCTCTTGTGTCTGAGCCGTTGAATTGAGATTCTACTTTGTCTCTGTACTGGCGCTTAGCTTGTTTGATAGCCTTGCGGAGGGAATAGCTGCACTGTTTGTATTCAGTCATGTCACCAGACACTTTGCCCTGATTAAAAGCAGTGGTTCGCGCCTTCAGTTCCACACGAATGCTGCCATCAATCCACGGTTTCTGGTTAGGGAATGTTTTAATCGTTGCTATGGGAACGACATCTTCAACGCACGTTCTAATGAACTCACACACCGAATCAGCGTATTCGTCAATGTTGTTATCTGACGCAATACGAAACATCTCCCAGTCCACGTGATGGAAGCAGTCTTGGAGTGTGGAGTCAGCTTGGTCGGACCAGCGTTGGACAGACCTCAGCGTGGGAGCTTCTTGTTTTAGTTTCTGTCTGTAGGCAGGGATCAACAAAATGGAGTCGTGGTCAGCTTTTCCGAAAGGGGGACGGGGCAGGGCCTTATATGCGTCGCGGAAGTTAGAGTAACAATGATCCAGGGTCTTTCCACCCCTGGTTGCGCAATCGATATGCTGATAAAATTTAGGGAGTCTTGTTTTCAGATTAGCCTTGTTAAAATCCCCAGCTACAATGAATGAAGCCTCCGGATAAATCGTTTCCAGTTTGCAGAGAGTTAAATAAAGTTCGTTCAGAGCCATCGATGTGTCTGCTTGGGGGGGGATATATACGGCTGTGATTATAATCGAAGAGAATTCTCTTGGTAGATAATGCGGTCTACATTTGATTGTGAGGAATTCTAAATCAGGTGAACAGAAGGATTTGAGTTCCTGTATGTTTCTTTCATCACACCATGTCACGTTGGCCATAAGGCATACGCCCCCGCCCCTCTTCTTACCAGAAAGATGTTCGTTTCTGTCGGCGCGATGTGTGGAGAAACCCGCTGGCTGCACCGCTTCGGATTGCGTCTCTCCAGTTAGCCATGTTTCCGTGAAGCAGAGAACGTTACAGTCTCTGATGTCCCTCTGGAATGCTACCATTGCTCGGATTTCATCAACCTTGTTGTCAAGAGACTGGACATTGGCAAGAATAATGCTAGGGAGTGGACGATGTGCCCGTCTCCGGAGTCTGACCAGAAGACCGCTTCGTTTCCCTCTTTTTCTGAGTCGTTTTTTGGGTCGTTGCATGTAATCCACTCCGTTACACTGGTTGTAAGGCAGAACACAGGATCCGCATCGCGAAAAACATATTCTTGGTCGTACTGATGGTGAGTTGACGCTGATCTTATATTCAGTAGTTCTTCTCGGCTGTATGTAATGAAACCTAAGATGACCTGGGGTACTAGTGTAAGAAATAACACGTAAAAAAACAAACTGCATAGTTTCCTAGGAACGCGAAGCGAGGCGGCCATCTCTGTCGGCGCCGGAAGAGCGTTGCTATTTACCAATAGACTATGTACAGCTGCAGCGATCGGTTAGCTGCTCAGATAGCTGATGTTTGAAGTTGGTGAGGGAGATAAAAGTCTACAACTTCAGCGATTTTTGCAATTCGTTCCAGTCACAGGCAGCAGAGTACTGGAACGAAAGGCGGCCAAATGAGGTGTTGGCTTTAGGGATGATCAGTGAGATACACCTGCTGGAGCGCGTGCTACGGATGGGTGACCAGTGAACTGAGATAAGGCGGAGCTTTACCTAGCATGGACTTGTAGATGACCTGGAGCCAGTGGGTCTGGCGACGAATATGTAGCGAGGGCCAGCCGACTAGAGCATACAAGTCGCAGTGGTGGGTGGTATAAGGTGCTTTAGTGACAAAACGGATGGCACTGTGATAGACTGCATCCAGTTTGCTGAGTAGAGTGTTGGGAGCCATTTTGTAGATGACATCGCCGAAGTCGAGGATCGGTAGGATAGTCAGTTTTACTAGGGTAAGCTTGGCGGCGTGAGTGATGGAGGCTTTGTTGCGGAATAGAAAGCAGACTCTAGATTTGATTTTCGATTGGAGATGTTTGATATGAGTCTGGAAGGAGAGTTTGCAGTCTAGCCAGACACCTAGGTACTTATAGATGTCCACATATTCAAGGTCGGAACCATCCAGGGTGGTGATGCTAGTCGGGCATGCGGGTGCAGGCAGCGATCGGTTGAAAAGCATGCATTTGGTTTTACTAGCGTTTAAGAGCAGTTGGAGGCCACGGAAGGAGTGTTGTATGGCATTGAAGCTCGTTTGGAGGTTAGATAGCACAGTGTCCAATGACGGGCCGAAAGTATATAGAATGGTGTCGTCTGCGTAGAGGTGGATCAGGGAATCGCCCGCAGCAACATCATTGATATATACAGAGAAAAGAGTCGGCCCGAGAATTGAACCCTGTGGCACCCCCATAGAGACTGCCAGAGGACCGGACAGCATGCCCTCCGATTTGACACACTGAACTCTGTCTGCAAAGTAATTGGTGAACCAGGCAAGGCAGTCATCCGAAAAACCGAGGCTACTGAGTCTGCCGATAAGAATATGGTGATTGACAGATTCGAAAGCCTTGGCAAGGTCGATGAAGACGGCTGCACAGTACTGTCTTTTATCGATGGCGGTTATGATATCGTTTAGTACCTTGAGTGTGGCTGAGGTGCACCCGTGACCGGCTCGGAAACCAGATTGCACAGCGGAGAAGGTACGGTGGGATTCGAGATGGTCAGTGACCTGTTTGTTGACTTGGCTTTCGAAGACCTTAGATAGGCAGGGCAGGATGGATATAGGTCTGTAACAGTTTGGGTCCAGGGTGTCTCCCCCTTTGAAGAGGGGGATGACTGCGGCAGCTTTCCAATCCTTGGGGATCTCAGACGATATGAAAGAGAGGTTGAACAGGCTGGTAATAGGGGTTGCGACAATGGCGGCGGATAGTTTCAGAAATAGAGGGTCCAGATTGTCAAGCCCAGCTGATTTGTACGGGTCCAGGTTTTGCAGCTCTTTCAGAACATCTGAAATATATGAGATGAAGCAGATCGCATTCTTAATTTCACCAGTCACATGTCAGTCTGTAAATAGCACAACGGGACAAAGCGGGAGCAGGTGAGTCCAGCTGTGTATTGACAGGGGTCGTTTTTTTCAATTGAAAGTCCAGTGTTTTTTTTTGTCATCAATAGAGTGATCAGGGGCTTGCAACTATTCCTTCACAGAAAATACATTAGTGCAAGACATTTGGCCTGAAAATAGCTTAATTTTCATCAGATCACAACAGAAGTGCAACACTATTTGGCTGGCAGCCACACAAGTAAATAAGCAATAAACAATGAAAAAGCAAGCTGTTATTTGCAATTGTTTTCCATGAAGTTAGTCTAGGATTTTACCAGGGAAAAGTAGGCTACACCGAGAAAAATATGGGAGGAAAGTAACGCAATGTCTGCTGATAAAATGCAACTGAAGCACAACATTTGTCTGATACCATGCAGAAATGACAATAAGAAACATTTTAGATCTGCGTTTACAAAACGCAGCAATATATCTCTTTCTAAAATTATCTGCCAAAATTATTGCAACCCCTGTTATTAGCCTGTTTAACCTTTCTTCCGTATTGTCTGAGATTCCCAAAGATTGGGAATCTTCAAAGGGGGAGACACTCTAGACCCAAACTGCTACAGACCTATATCTGCACATTCATCTTCTGCACATCTACCATTCCAGTGTTTAATTGCCATATTGTAATTACTTCGCCACCATGGCCTGTTTATTGCCTTAACTCCCTTATGTTACCTCATTTGCACTCACTGTATATAGACTTTCTTTTTTCTTTTTTTCTTGCATGACGCAAGTAATTTTTCAAACAATTGTTAACAGACAGATTATTTCACTGTCTCACAATTCCAGTGTGTCAGAAGTTACATACACTAAATTGACTAACTTTTAACAGCTTGGAAAATTCCAGAAAATGATGTCATGGCTTTAGAAGCTTCTGATAGGCAAATTGTTCTCTGGTCTGATGAAACAAAAATATAACTTTTTGGCCATAATGACCATCGTTATGTTTGGAGGAAAAAGGGGAACGCTTGCAAGCCGAAGAACAACATCCCAACCGTGAAGCACGGGGGTGGCAGCATCATGTTGTGGGAGTGCTTTGTTGCAGGAGGGACTGGTGCACTTCACAAAATAGATGGCATCATGAGAAGGGAAATTATGTGGATGTTTTGCAGCAACCTCTCAAGACATCAGTCAGGAAGTTAAAGCTTGGTTGCAAATGGGTCTTCCAAATGGACAATGACCCAAGCATACTTCTATAGTCGTGGCAAAATGGCTCCAGGACAACAACATCAAGGTATTGGAGTGGCCATCACAAAGCCCTGACCTCAATCCTATAGAAAATTTGTGGGCAGAACTGAAAAAGCTTGTGCGTGCAAGGAGGCCTACAAACCTGACTCAGTTACAACAACTCTGTCAGGAGGAATTTGTCAAAATTCACCCAACTTATTGTGGGAAGCTTGTGGAAGGCTACCCAAAACATTTGACCCAAGTTAAACAATTTAAAGGCAATGCTACCAAATACTAATTGAGTGTATGCAAACTTCAGACCCACTGGGAATGTGATGAAAGAAAAACCTGAAATAAATCATTGTCTCCACTAATATTCTGACATTTCACATTCTTAAAATAAAGTGGTGATCCTAACTGACCTAAGACAGGTAATTGTTACTAGGATAAAATGTCATGAATTGTGAAGAACTGAGTTTAAGTGTAATTTGGCTGAGGTATGTAAACTTCCGACTTCAACTCGATCTAAGTAAGTGGTTGAATTAATAAGGTGACGGGGCATCGTATAGTGTTGGCTTTCTGCCTTGTTTGAGAAGGCAAAGCCCTTTGGATGAGTTACCTGCACAGCTGCCACTGCTATCTTGATTTCCTTGCCTTTTTTCTCCTCTCTATTCTCAGTCAGTCTATTCCTCGCCTCTTCTCTTCTCTGATCACAGCAGACAGGCGGTTGCCCTAGCGAATCCAGACTCCGTATAGACACAGTGTCTACACATGCTGTTTCAGCGCCAGTACTGTTCTTCCTTCAGACAAGCATGTGTCAAAACTTTGTTCCATTGCACGTCTCTCGTTCACACGCTTGTAAATGTCCAAACTCACCACAAATGACATTCGGTAGCTCATATATATGTATAACTTTCGGAGATGGATTGCCTGTCTTTGCAATTTGTAAAAAAAAAAATTGCGCTTGTGAGCATATTTTGCTAGCAGCCTCCATGGAAATTCACTATTACTTGTGCTAATATTCTTATCGTTCTTGTAACAGATGCGGAAAGGGCTTTTTTTCCTTCATTTTTTTGGCACCCCCTTGTGTACTAAGCCGCTAATACAGTAAATGAAGGGGTGAGAGAAGGACGGTATGATGTTATGAATATCTGGATACTGCCCAACCCTAGTTCTGTGCTTCCCTTTAAGTACTGCAGATGAATCTGCTAAATATGTTGGTTAAGATGACCATGAATTGTCAAGTCGTACCACGCACAATCTACAAACTCCCATAATACTGTACAAGGGCCCCAGGACCAGTGGAAGAAAAATTGTCCTATAACATCAGAGATGCACCACCATATTTTACAGTAGGTATGGGGTTGTATTCTCCTCATACATTCTCATTTCTACACCAAACCTACCACTGGTGTGAGTGGCCAAAGAGCTCTGTTTTCATGTCACCCAACAAATGTAAAAGGCCTGGAGTTTGGTAAATGGCATTGGCACTTGGGTTGGAACCGGTGCTTTGCTCAGATAAAATGAAAAAAGATATTTGGCCACGCACACCAATGGTGGATTTGGTGTCGAAATGAGAATGCATAATCCATGATGGTCACAGCTGATCTCCACCTCTCTGTGGTTAGACAAAATAACCCAGTGTCCTCACGGTCTCTTTTGCTGCAAGCTGAAGAGAGAGTGAGAGAATCAACTGTAATCTGCACAGTTCAATGACAACCACAACAGACAAACTATTATTAAGTACTGGATAATCAATGAGGGGCTGCATTATATGAAAAATAATTAACAACGTGGATGGTGTGTTCCACGACGCGTTTATGGTGTGTGCCATGACACTAAGGCGGAGTTGCATTATTTTCCAGAGAGCACATAGAGCCCCAAGTTGATTATCCCTTTTAATACCAAGGCTATAATTGAACACATTTGCTGTGTTAATTTGCCAGCAGAAATGTGTTAAACATCTACTGAAGTAGCTAGCAAGTTTACTAGATAGTTACAGTAGTTGCCTTGGTAACCAAACAAACAGACTTGCTAATTTAGCTTACCAAACCATCAGCCCTTGCTTGGTATTATGAAAATCGAATTCAACAATGCCAATAATGTTTTCAATTTGACTTTTGCTTTCAAAAGCAGCTCAAACATTGAACATGTAAGCATGTACTTCATAGCCATTGATTTATACCATGCATTATAGGGAAACAATGCACACTCTAAAGTGCCATTCAAGCCAATCAGAAACCAGTATGTAACAATGCCATGGTATAAAACCAGATATGGGACAGATGGAAAATATAGGACACCTCCGAATTAGTTCCAACTATAGTTCCAACAATTTTCTAAAAGCACTGCACCATGCAGACCGTACAAAGTTACAGAAAGCTAAACCAACATCCGCACGAGCCGAAATTGGATAATGAGGAAAAGCGAAGGTAGCTAGAAATAATTTGTTTTTGCAGATACGTATTTTTTTACAGCATCTGATGACCTATCGACCATGGTGAGTGACGGCCCTTTACCCCATTATCAGTCTGAAAATGTGACCCAGGCACATTTTTTGCAAAAAAGGTAGCTGACCTTTTTCTCAATGGGAAAATTTGAGTGTCACCGGGTTGACGTTTTTCTCAATACATTGCAGTCAATTGGAAAAGATAGCAGTGAGTAACGTAATTCTCAATAATTCATGCAAAATGCCATGGTGCTATAATTCCATTTCAAGTATCAATCCACTGTCCCGCAGCCCAGCCAGGCAATTAAACTTAAAAAACGTTTCCAGACATTTTTTCCCCATGCTTCTTGCCTAGCATTTTGTTTCGTACAGCGGGGGTTAATATAAGCCTCGCTGTGTGTCTATCTGATCTGTGCAACATGTTTCGTTTTTTGTGACCTCCACCATGCCATGCATATGACAGTGATGAGACTGACAGCTTTGTACCAGGCATATTAGTTGATCAGGATCATTCTAATGGATATATCCAAAGAAATGGCAGAGAGATTAAAGTAGATGTCACGTGTCAAAATTTTTATTGATGACCCTATGTGAACCTATGTGAACGCTATGTGAACCCTATGTAGTGATGACGTGTGCATGTCTTCTGGTCAGGCAAGCCTGGTTAGGTGGGGGCTATGGGGTGAGTAAGGGTCCATTTGACAGGCCGTTAATGATTGATGACCCAAGCCTGATAGGCAAGCCTGGTTAGGTGGGGGCTATGGGGTGAGTAAGGGTCCATTTGACAGGCCGTTAATGATTGATGACCCAAGCCTGATTTATGACCCTATGTAATGATTTATGACCCTATGTCATGTAGAAGGGTGCATGCCCAGGGTTGAGTAAGTGACCATGTGTCAGGTCAACCTGTTACTGTTTCTCACGGTTTGGGTTGGTTAATGCCCCTTATAAAGCGCCTGAACAATACCTGTTTAAGAGTGCACAAGATCTTAAGAATAACCATGGAATTTGGGATCGGTACCAAACAAGTGATGACGGTAACAACTGAAGCAGGCCCTCGGGTTGCCCATAGAGCAAGGGCAAAGTATCAACCAGCAATATATGATGCGCCAAAAAAACGTTTTTTAAATGTGTATAGAACCCAAATACCGCCAGCAAATGCTCTGACAGATCAAGTGTTGATGTCTAATGGCCAGCAGTGGGGGTATCGGTTTGATTACCTGGCCTGTAGAGTGACCCTCTATACGGTAGATGAAGGAGAAGAATATACAGACCAGACTGTAGGCTTGGAATATGGTGTTGAAGACTGGTCGGTTTTTCGCAAGGTTGTATGTCCTGAACTGAGCCTTATCACCAAGGGGTATAGTGTGTTCACGGGCCACGAGACCCGTTGGGAAGGTACCCCTGACTCCTCAGGACAAATATTTCACAGGGTGAAAATACAAAGAAAGAATGGCCGACCGTGCGGCAGCGTGGAGTTCTATATCGGCACCGAGGCAATCCGAAACCACAACCTTAGGGGTGGTGGCCTGACTGGGGATACCCGACTGCGTCTACTTATTCCTTTTAAGAGTTGGGATGTACTGGAATTGAAAATGTTGCAACCGTTGGATGCTCTCTTTGTACAGAGCCAACAGCGTCAGAGCCTTGTTCATTTAAAGAAGTGCATAATATATACGAATCGTAAAGATTACGATGCAAAAGAGCCTCAAGAAGATACAGCGTCAGAAGAAAACTAAGTAAGCGGATGCTTTAACCCCGCCCCCCAGATACCCAATGGCCTTGTTCTACAATAAAAAGAAAAAAAGCAGCCAGTTCTTCATTTCAGCATACACCATGGATCTCCAGACCATCTACGAGGAAGCCACTACGTCATGGGGGCCCGACACTAAAGACTCTATGCCACGAAGCCCTACACTCTACGCACCCCTGGCAAGACCCGTGACACCCCCGACATTTACCCAGCCTGAGGATGTGTTTGATGGGGTGGCCAGTACTATTTTTGTGGATACAATCAAGGCCTCTGTAGCTACACTTTTAAACGTGGTGATTGGCGAATATATACGAGAAAAATGCATCGGCTGTGAGATCAATCATCCCAGCCAGCGTCGTCATCCTTGCCTCTACGACCCTCCTAGATACTACTTTTTCAATCATTTTGAGGAGCTGGTGAAAAGACTGTGGTCCTGCCGTTTTATACCAGCGCTGGTCATCGCCCTGGAGTCTATGGGTATTGCGCCGTCTATCCCTAGAGTTTACGGGGTAACCGAAGCCTTCCTACATGAACTGAAGGAGGCCATCTTCATCCATGAGAAACTCAAAGAAATCCGACACACCCTGGTGGACGACAACAAATACAGGGAAGCTGTGGTGGCTGATGTGATGCTTTTCTGGCTCAATAAATCCCAAGAGACCGAGTGACATTTTGTTTATTTAGAGCTATGGGTAACTATGTGTCTACGATGTTTGAGCGAATAAATACATTTTTTCTTTTGAGAGACCTTACAAATGTTATGCATCAGATTATTGAAAATAAAGTGAACAATGTAAAGTTCTACACAACCCACAATACAGGGGTTATTGTAGAGCGTGTGTTAAAAATGGAGCAAATCATGAAACATGTCCGACATACGGGCGAGAGTTTACAATGGTCACATATGGTATCAAGGCTTGTTGAGGATTCTGAAGAACTAGAAATAACTTTGGCTAAGATTTTACATTATTTGTTTGAACCACCCTTTAATGTGAATGTGTATCATATTTGTTGTTTATATACTTATATATCAGACGTGTGTGTTTTAAAAATTCAGCGAAACAAACCTGTAAATCTAAACAATATATACAGGGTGTTGCATGCTGTGATTGTTGAGAAAACGGGGACTTGTATCTTGCAACAAATCCTGAATTGTCTGTATACGTAATAATTGTTGCATTCTTAAAATAAAAATTCACAAACTGAAATGTTGTCGTTATATGAAAGTGGCTCATTACAGTTATTGTACCTCAGAGAGGCAAGAAGGATGGCTGAGCAGCTGTTGAAAAACATATATTATAATCCCTCTAACCCCGGGTCTTATGGGGGTAAAGAGCGTTTACAGAGAGCTATAGTCGAAGAAACAGGTAGTCTGTTAAGCGATGCTAAAGTGAATGAATGGTTATCAGAGCAAGATGCCTACACTCTACATAAACCTGTAAGAAAACATTTTCCAAGAAATAGAGTTTTTTCTACGCATCCATTATCCCAATTTCAGGCGGATCTATGTGACATGCAGTCCCTTGCCGATAAAAATGATGGAAATCGCTACATGCTAACGGTTATAGATATTTTCTCTAAATTAGCCTATGTAAGGGTGTTAAAAAATAAGAGCGGGGCAGAGGTGACCAGGGCCTTTGAATCGATCTTGAAGGCAGGAGGCGCCCCCAAGAAAGTGCAGACGGATGGCGGAAAATAATTTTTTAATAAAACATTTCAGAAGCTAATGAATAAGTATAATATAGTACATTTTGCTACAGGCTCTGATTTGAAAGCTTCGGTTGTGGAACGCTTTAATAGGACTTTGAAAGAGCGGATGTGGCGCTATTTTACAGCTCACAACACCAACCGATATACAGACATAGTTCAGGATTTAGTAAACGGGTACAACCACAGCTACCATAAGACTATACGTATGAAGCCCTCGGAGGTCTCTTCGGAAAACTCTTTTCAAGTCTTTAAAAATATGTATGGTTTGTTCCCACTTCGCCGTAAGAAAAAAATGACTTTTAAATTCCTAGTGGGTGGGGTTGAGGGGTGTTGAGGGGTGTTTTCGACAAAAAATACGAACAAGGCTTTAGCTCGGAGTTGTTTACCGTTACCGAATGTCTGCCACGCATTCCGCCGGTCTACAAATTAAAAGATTATGACGGGGATCTTATAGAGGGATCTTTTTATGAGAAGGAATTACAGAAGGTCCAGTTGGGTAAAGACAAAGTCTTTCACGTGGAGGAGATTCTAGATCAGAAGAGAGAAAAGGGTAAAAAATGGTTACTGGTCCGCTGGAAAAACTGGCCTCAAAAGTTCAACAGTTGGGTATTGGAGCAGGATGTGGTGGAGGCAACGGGGGTTAATTTAAACCCCTAGTCATGATAACTAGCGCATCATTCGCGTGTACACAGTTGGGCATCATGGAACACAGCGGCTTCTACCTGACTCTCCCCAGTAATGCGTCGGCACAGATATATCGTAATAATCAGAGTTCGAAGTATACAACCAATTTTCCAAAGCCTATAGAGTTATCAGAGGCTTGGGAAGTAGGTCTCAGCGAGATTACATACCCCCATAGTTGGTATAATATCAAAGCTAAGGACCGTGATTTTTATTGCAAAAGGTTCTCGGAACCTGCGATACTTATTAAGCTTAAAAAAGGTTTCTATAGAACCGTCGACAGGATCGTCTCAGAGTTGAATGAACACCTAACCCTGAACAAGATGGAAATATTCCTATTCTACAATCCAATCCATAAAAGGATACAAATCTCAGGGCCTGCTAACGGAGGTATAAAGACCAGCGGTAATTTATCCTACATGTTGGGGATGGGTCCCAATAAATGGACGTATGTGAACGATAAATTATTCCCATTCCCTGCGGATATACATGCAGGCTTTTACAACATATTTGTCTATACCGACATCATAACCTATCAAAGGGTCGGAGACAGCTGTGTGCCCCTCCTGCGAACAGTTCATATAGACGGCAAGGATGGGGACATCGTCACTGTCAATTATGACAAGCCGCACTACGTACATGTCAGCAAGAACTATATTGAAAACATTCTGGTTGAGCTTAAAACGGATCAGAACGAAAACATTGAATTTACTTATGGTAAAACGATTGTAAAACTCCACTTTAGACCCACCAAAACCTCTCTACATATATAATAGCTGTATTATATTTATAAACATAATACAAATAAAAGTGTTATGGAGCACCATCAGCTCGACCCTAACCGTTATGTTTCATACTATGTGGATCAAGTGGGTAATGGACTACCAGGATATCATGGAGCGCCGACAATGTATGGTTCGGGGATAGGAGGTATATTCCGTAACCTCTTCAGGATGGTTTTACCGTTTATGAAGAGAGGCTTCAGCATAGCCAAACCACATTTAAAATCAGCGGCTAAAAATATAGTAAGTGAGGTTGTAGCCAATGCTATGACCCGAAGGGCGTCACCAGAGGTGGAGCATCAAGAAGGCTCGGGGCTTATGATATTGTCTCGAAGGCCAAAAAAGAGACCCCCTGGTTTAAGGCGTAGACCGGCACCTAAAAAGCGGCGGTTAACTGTTAAAAGAACCTCAGTAAGTCAAAGACGGGGTAAAGTGAGGAGGTCTGTACCAAAACAGGCTAAAAGAATACTAGGAAGTATTTTCTAAAAGAATAAGTGACATGGCTCTTTTACATCGAATGTCCTCTGAAGCTATAAAGACAGAACTTGATCTTTTCACGGCACCGTTAACGCAGCATTCAATAGATAGATCCAGTTATGTGGAGATAGCCCCTCTCTCTGCTATTACCGATAACGGGCCTATCGAATTTTTCATACCAGGCCATGGTGACAACTATCTGGACCTCAACAACACCTTGGTGCATTTACGTCTAAAAGTGACCAAAAGAGATGGGTCTAATATTGCAGACGATGCCAAAGTGAGTCTCATTAATTACACCTTGGCCACCATTTTCTCCCAAGTTGATGTGACTTTGGGTGAACGCCTAATCAGTCAAAGCAGCGCTACATACCCTTATAGAGCCATCATGGAGTGTTTACTAAACTACTCCGAAGACACTCTCAAAACCCAATTTAGCGCCGGGCTGTTTAGCAAGGATACTGCAGGAGCCTCTATGGAATCGACAGACCCTTCCACCGGTGCAAACAAAGGACTAGCGGCACGAGCTCGCTACTGCGCCGAATCTCGAGAGTTTCATTTGCTAGGCCCTATACACTCTGACATTTTCTTTCAAGAACGGTTACTCTTAAATTCGGTTGATTTAAGATTAAAATTAACCAGGGCCAAGGATGATTTTTGCCTGATGTCTCCCCAAGACGGGGATTTTAGTTTGAAAGTGTTGGGGGCAACCCTTTTTATTAAAAAAGTATCTGTATCTCCGGCCGTGCGCCTGGGTCACTCACATGCTTTGATGAAAGGAAATGCCCTTTACCCTCTCCAAAGAATTACCATGAAAACCTTTAGCATACCTGTGGGCAGTAGAATCTGCAGTCAAGAAAACCTATTTCTAGGCCCTTTACCTAGATATGTGGTTATAGGTCTGGTTGATCACGCCTCTAATACGGGCAGTTTAGATAAAAAACCCTTTAATTTTCAGCACTTCAATGCAGAGTATGTAGCGCTCTGTCAGGACGGACGTCAGGTTCCGGCGAAGGCTTTCCAACCACAATTTAATAACAACATATCTGTGCGAGAATTTTACAATCTATTCCTGGCTACAGGGCGACATCTAAAAGATCTCTCTTTACCTATTGACAGAAATGATTTTGCAGAGGGTTACACATTGTATGCTTTCAATTTATCACCTGATGATGACACCTCAGGAAATCTGTCTGTGGTGTCCCAAGGTAACCTCAGGCTGGAAATGCGTTTCCGTACACCTTTAGCCTGTACAGTTAGCATGATTGTTTACGCATGCTCTGATTCAATCTTGGAAGTGAATGCCCGAAGACAGGTCTTAGTGGATTATTATTAAGGACCTTTGAACAAAGACATGAATACCCAAGAGTTGGACGGGCTCATGAGCCGCTTGATTGGAAAACAATTTTGTGGAGTGTTGGCTTGTGATGAATTACCTATTGAGATATGGTCTGAGAGGCCTGCAATGTTTATTGTCAATACCCATCCTAAACACATGCCTGGTGAACATTGGCTAGCTATGACATTAGAACAGGAAGGTGGACGAAAAATCTCAACTTTTTTTGATTCCTATGGCTTTCCCCCCGGTTTTTCACATTTCCCTAAATCTATTAAAGATTTTTTGACCCTAAACGGTACAAAGATCTACTACAACATCAAACAAGTGCAAGATAACCTTTCCACTACATGCGGTCACCACTGTGTATTTTACCTGTGCCAAAGAGCCCGGGGAGTTTCTTTTGAAGATGTTATGTCTCTTTATAAGGATGATTTAAGAAGTAATGATAACCTTGTATCTTGTTTTGTTAGAAAATATCAAAAGTGTTCAAATGTGTGTCCTTTAAGAACGCGTAATCAAGGCGTATGCTCACGTCATATGTTTCAAGAATGCCACAAATGTTAACTTGCTTATTTTTCAAATAAAAAATTTATTGAATTTAATCATAGTCATTCAAAAGTCATTTTCAAAAGTCTAACCACGCCGAGAGATCGGGTTTAGGAAAAGGTCCTGAGACGTTCATGGGAGTAAATGAGTTAGCATCATCGCTTTCATAGGGGGACGGTGTCGTTGGGGCATCTTTAGGGGTGCTGTATCTCGTTGAAGGCTTTTGTTTTAAAGCTTGAATCTGTTGACGAAGCTTATGGTTGGGTACACCGGAGAGGGGGATGTTGAGGATTGCCAGGGCCTTAAGAAACTGACGCCAGCCGGGAGGCCTTCGGTCATCAGCAACCTTGTGGGCAGCCGTGGTACTTTTAAGCAAGTCCTGCATATGGGACCCCCTAACCACAGAGCCCTGAAGGATAAACTCTCCAGAGTCGTTCCAAGCAGCTATCCCCTTTGAGTTTTTTATCTTGTTCATAATGTATTTAACATTCTTCCTGTTACGTAAAGGCACATGTGTCAGTAGGTCATGCATAACTTTATCTTCAAATGGCATTTGAGCTTCACCCGACATATTATCTCCACTAGGTAAGATCGACGGTACAGGCCTTACAGGGGCATGGCTATCGTTAGGTTCGACATCTGTTAAAGGGTCCGGTAGGGAAAGGGTTAAATGGTTAGTCTCTCTCTCCCCTTGCTTTACCCGAGTCAAATACCTTTGCATTAGGTTTGTGTATTTTTGAATCTTATCATAGGGGTTCAATCCTTTTCGGTTCAAAACATCCTTCATGGCCGTATCCAAATCATTTTCCGCTGTTTGTCTGATATCTTCAGGACCCTGCATTTGTTTTTTAAGTCTATCCAACTCTTGTTGAGGCACCAAGTACATTTTAGTGGCCATCACACCACGTGTTCAACCCCCACGTCTGGCCGCAATAAGGCTGGTGATGAAGGGCACGGCTATACTGAGTAAAGGTAGAAGAAAACCCCCAGACTGTTGTATACTATGTCTTTTCTTTTGAAGACTGGCCCTTTTATTGGCAAAGAGTTTGATCGCTGTCTTTTGTCTCCTTAATTTTTTCAATTGGTTCAGGGTGAGTGGAATGCGTCCTTTGAGAAGATTCAAAGCAATCTCACATAGGGCTAATATGAGATCTGAAGAACAGCGACCCAAGATGGCCTTCCGTTCTTTAGCTGTAGAACCTACTAGCCTTCTCAAGAGGGGGAGGTTTCTTTTTAAACGCAGAGACATAGCGTTTACTTTTTAGGAAGGTATGCAGCAGGCCTCTCCCCCGGAAACAGCCCTGTACGTAGCCTAAGGTGTTCTGGAGTATTTGCTTTTAAATCCACGATTAAATAAGAAAATGGCTCTTTGGTAGCGTCCTCATAGCTCTCCATAAAGTATGATTTCCGTCCAGGGTACATCTGCTGAGCTAGAGTGCTAATTTGCAGTTTGTCTCTAGGATTTTTAAACAATACCATGTAGTTGGCATTCAAGCTAATGGTCCGACTATTTTTACCTTGGTGAAACACATTCTGGACCAAGTAAAGCACGGACAGGTTTCTATGATGAGTATATTGGGTAAAAGCTCGTGCAATTTCAGGGTGTTCGCTACCAGCAAATAGCATATCGTCCAAAACCAGCAGATTATTTACATGTGGGGGGAGAAGTTCATCATCAGACAGAGAATCGGGTATTCCTTCAACAAACTTGATTTTTATTGTCTTCAATAATTCATCATACAGAGGTTGGTAACATGAATAACACCATACAATATTGTCAGGCTTTTGAGATAACACATGTTCAGAATTCTCTAAAATACTTTTTACAAAAAAAGTTTTACCACTGTTTGAAGGGCCTGCAATTAATGCTGAAAAAGGCAATTGTAGCCGGGGGTCAAAACCCTCGACAGCAGTCATAATATCTTAAGCTTTAAGACACACTGGGGCTTGTAGCATAAGTCAGTAGCCAAAGGGCAATGTGGTACCGTCAGGCAATAGCTGTCTCTTGTCATAGACTACCCTGAATCTTTTAGTGAGTGGTGCGTTTCTTAGATGGAACCCCTTTTTATCCCTCACTATTTTGTTGTAGGAGCTCAAAATCTCCAAGTCACTATTCTTGTCCTTTACGAACCCCTCGACCAAGCGCGTGATTGATTCCAAGTTTACACGCGGTGCATTTTCATAGTTTTGAGTCACGCCTTTGGCTTTCAACACCACGTGATTGGCTTTAGTCCTAAAAGCATTGCTTTTTGGACCACATGAGGACCATTCTGTAATATGGTCACCCTCTTCGAGTTCACTCGTTAAACCCCCAAGATAGTTGCTAAGTGGGGGGGTCCAATCCCCCGGTTTGCTTACATAGACCACAGAGTCTGTGTCGTGGTAAAGAACCCGCCTCTGAAGCTGTTCCATGAGGGTGTACAGTTCAAGGCGGCCATAGGCTGTGGTAAATGCTGCAAGAAACACATTTACATTACCCGGGGGTAGAACCCACTTTTGGTGGCGCCTCCATTGCACCAAGGCAATGTCTTGACTCAAGAAGGAAAAATGTGAAATTTCGTATTGGTCCGAAAAAACAAATTCCAAAAATTCTTCGGGGTCTTTAATGATCGAAGTTGTTAGCATATTGCATCTCTGCGCTAATTTCCCCCAAAGGGAGTTCAAGTACAATTTCGACACATTTCTTTTGGTTTTGTTGACCTCTATTCTGTCAGGGTCAAGAAGTATGCCTTCTCTGTCATGGTAGTCTTGAATGTACTGGTCTTTACTTTCTTGATCTGTGACCGATGCAGGATAGCCTGAAGCCATCTGCTTGCATCTCAAGAAGGTTTTGATGTACTCTTTAAAAAGTGTGTCTGATTTCCTGGAAAAGTTCCACACTTCAAAGATTTTGGCCACACGATACCCCTTCTCTAAAGCCTTAGAGAATTCTACAGTGACCCATACACCGGTCAGGGCTCTTTCTTGATCTGTGTGATCACAGGGGTTTTCCTGGTTGTGGTTTTCACAGCATGTGCGACAAAGGGGAAAGAAAAGTTTTCCTTTAGGACCCTTGTAAGGCAACACAGGTATAAACAGCCCCCTAGGAGGGTAGACAGTCGCTTTGATTAAACCAAAATAATTTTGGGGTTCGTCAAAGTCGCTGTGAATAATTTCAGGATGCCCTATAGGATAGAATGAGGAACTCATTACATGAGGATATAGGGATGTAAAATCTACATAGCCTATTGTCTCGTCGGGTTGAGCTACATAACGCAATGTCAAAGCATTGGTCCGGCCTCCAAACAAGGCCTGTCGCGGTTCCAGGGGCTCTGGAGGGTCATAATGGGTAAGGAAGGCCTTAACACTAGGATCTGCCTTTTTGAGGGCTGTCCATTCGTGCTCCCACAAAACCACAACTTTTAACCCGTAAGTAGCCTTTAAAGAATTCAGTTTGTCTTGAAACTCTTGGTACATTTCCCCAAAAGTCTTTTGGGTTAGGACACACAAGGTGTGGGGGACAAAGCATAATTTACAACCGTGGAAGAAACAACCGTTGTACTCATACACTGTCTCAACCCCGTCAATCTGTGTGTATCCATCTACATGGTAAGGCCCAAAAGCCTTCTCCCCCCGATTCAAAGCATGTTGGATAAAATATCTTTATCCTGGGCCAAGTACTCCAACCATTGAATGGAACCACTAGAGTAGGCCTTGAATTGGCGTCGGTAGTTGTCTGGCGATGGGATAGCTATAGATTCAGGAGTTAGATAGTGTGTACGATAGGTTTTCATGCACGCTGATGCAATAGTTGTACAGCTCCAGGGGTCAATGCCCGCATCTTTGATTACCTCTTCTCTGAATCTGAGGCATCCTTCACGAAGTATAACAACGTCATTGTCACAGTATGATTCCATCTCTTTATGGAAATCAAAAGTGCCATGTCTTACGGTCTCGTACCATGTCATGAATCTCTCACGCTCTTTGGGAGACATTTGATCACACCCGTACATTTCGGGGGCTGGATAAGATCCTATATAATGTAGATTCTCCTCAGATGTGAAGAAATTAGGGAAATAGCCTTTGACAGAGTTTTCAAAACCCAAGGCCTCTGGCATTTGAGCCAATCTCATGGGTAAGAAGCTTAAGCTGTCAATGTATCTCTGTTTGAAGGCGGGGTCAACAAAGCATAATATTTTACTCCCTTGAGCTATGACACTGGGGGCCACGCCTTGCTGTATCAAAGGGTTCAGAAGCAGATAGGAGTCATAGGCCCTAGCATTGTGAGCTATAAACGTGAAGTTTCTGTACTGGGCTTTTCTAAAATGTTTTAGAAAGAGCCGGGCACAATTGGGTCCCTCGGCCGACCATTTTTCACCCTTGAAAGTCATGGTTGACACAAAAATAGGCAAATGAACCCCTGATTGCTGATTTGTCTCAAAATCATAAAACACATATTTCTCTGTATGTTCATCTTCAGCCAAGGGCTGAATGTAACACTCATGTGTTACTTCTTGAACCGCTTCCGCGTCTCTGCTTTTCAAAGGACCTTTACAGATTGGGCAGTGTATAATTCCACAAACATGAGGTTTAGGGCTATCTATTTAAGGTTGTAATTGCAATGACATTTTGGACATTTCTTGTTAATGTCACAACTGCTTACAGATTTACATGCCTTGGGATGCCATGTTTCAGTTTTGTGTTTTTCGTAACAGTAGGCCGAACGACATGTGCGGTGACAATCCGCACAGGGGGTCAAGTTTAGCGGCTGCATAGGGCAATGTTTATCCAGACATACTGAACAGTTGTAACGGCACGAGTGCCCCCCCATGCGTGTGTAGCCGGTATGACAGGCTGGACAGACCATATGGCGCGCCTAAAAAGGCTGTGATGTTAGTTACGGCATAGTAATGCTCATTTTGCACATAAAGTACATAGTCTTAGGATGTGGTTCGGGTATATTTTGGAACTTGAGGAGAGCGTCATTAGCAAACCACAAAACCACAATCTTGATGTTCAGAAAGTTTTCAAATTTGACTATGTCTGAGAAAGCCACAGCATCCTGTATACCGAGACCCACCGCAGTTTGTAGCTCTCGAGCTTTTTGTAACGCGGCTTGATCAGTACATCCTGGGCTGAGTAAGTGGGCCAAACCTATGGCAAAACATAGCTTATTACCTGGATTGTGAACGTTTATGAGATAGGCCCTTTTATTGCTTATGATTTCGGACTGCATTAAACTCTCGAGCTTTCGTCTCTGACCCCCGCCCCCTTGTGGTTGTCGTACTAATTGTACTACAAGTTCGAGGGTCCTATCTGCTAGCACGTTTAAATTTGACTGAACAAGGCGTTCTAGCAGTTTAACAAATTGTTCAAGCTCTGCTTCACCATTCTGTAAAATAAGCGATACCTTGCTCTGTAGACTGTCTCCACAAATTTCCAACTGTAAGAGATCCCTAGGTTCGCTATAATCTCTAATCCTCGCTAACAGTTTCTCAAAGTGGTCCATAAGCATTACGTAAAACACAGCATATTCCCGAATCTGACCCCCCATGCGAAATTGAAAAACTGGCGAACCTCAATATTGTTGAATTTATTTCGACGCAAAACATGTACACTTCGATCAAGACCTCCCCCCTCATTTGCTAGCAATTGTCCAACTGTTCAAAAACATCGTATGGGTTTCAGAACTCTTCGGACATTGGTGTTAAC